>NC_046660.1:71631957-71640316 GCF_010883055.1 Belonocnema kinseyi | reverse complement strand
CTAATTTTTCATGTAGAATTGAAACAACTGCACCGATAGATATCCTTGTGGCCTCAGCTAACTCACGCACTTTTAATCTTCTATCCTTCAACACCATATCGTCGATTTTATTGATGATTTCGGGAGTACCTGCTTCTACGGGCCTTCCTGAACGAGGTTCGTCACTTATTGATGTACGACCACGCTTAAATTCATTCACCCAGTTATAAACCGTGCTAAGGCAGGGTCAGATGTGCCATGAACTGAGTCCAATTCATTTTTTATCTCATATGGAGTTAAACCCTTTAAATGAAAATGTTTGATTACCGCTCTGAACTCGTTTTTTTTCATTTTTCTTAACGAACAATTTTTTTTCAATTGGTTATAAAAACACGTAAACTCAGAAGATGTGGACTGTGACTGCACCATATATCTAGTCGGGAGTGGTGCTGACTGAAAACAGATGATTTGGAGCGATTCGCGCGCCATCTGTTGGTCATTCTAAGGACTTATTGAACTACCCTCGTACTTCAATGTGAGGAATATTTAAAAATAACAAGGAGCCAGGTCAGGACTGTATAAGGGCTTCCGAAGTTGTCTGAACGTCATGTCTCACCAAAATTACTATATAATCTGCATCGATTTAACAGGTGCATCGTAATAAAGATCACAATTGCTACTGACACGAGCTTATTAAAAAATTGTGCCTCAAAATTTTCGAAACAATACCTGTTTTGAAGCCCGAGATATTTCTCTATCTCTCTCACTCTTAAGCGGCGATTTCCACATTTTGAGGTTTTTATACCACTGCCGGTCTGACAGAACAATTATCGCTTTACGCTGAAGTGGTGCAACCACTTTTAAATCGCCTAAAGAATTCATTAATTCAATTATCACTTCTAGACTCATTACTGTTCAGTTTCCAAATCATAACGATGGTTTTCGAACATTATTGGCCAAGTTTTTTGCAAAATTTAATGCACACTTTATGTTTGATGCATTCCGCCCTCCTAAAATGTGCCGCGTACGTGGTAAGAGGTTCAAGGTCAACTATTAGAATATGTAATCGGTTCTGAATTTTGAGGCCTTATGGTTGAATATTCTTGTCTGATTTTTTGCATATATCATCTAAATAACGATATCCCGAGACAAACGAGCCGGTTTTTAATAAAATGTTTACATGTTGTTTAATAATCAAAAAACGCGAGAAAAATAGCACTTAAATAGCAGTGACTCTTAGTGATAGCTTTACATGCATTTTCACAGCGAGCCTTGTTAAACCCCAGGCAGCAGACTCCCCGAAGGGAATTGCATTGTCCGAAAGGAATGAACCCGGGCATTGTTATGAGATTTCGGCCAGTTATAAAAACTGACATTATGAAATCATTGATTAATTCAATTGCAATTAACAGAATAAATTTATTTATATAATTAAAAGAAATTTAAAAGATTAATTGTGGAAATCGGTTAACATTTGCAGTAATAATGTAAATCTCTAGGGAATAAATAACTTCTATGTATTTACAATGCAGTTTTCTACCAAATTCAAACTAAAGACGGTATTTTTTGGAATTCTTTCCACATAAATAATTTTTAATCCATAAGTAGAGTGCCCCTGAGTAATTTTTACATATGTCTGGTTTATTCAAATAATTATTATTTATTTCAATCATTGTTTCCCCCTATAAGTCGTAAGTATGGTGAAAAGTTATTTTCTTCAGGATATTGAATACTTTAGGAAAAAAATCATTTGCTATTCAATTTTTCGCCATAAATCGTGAAAAAATATTATTTTCGGCAATTGATGTCACACTTACGATTGATAAGATTACTTTTTTTGGTTTAAGATATTCAGCAATAGAGTACACGGTTCTGAATTTTGAAGCCGCACGATTGAGTAATTTTTGTTTTATTTTTTGCGTACTTCCTCTAAATAATCATATCTCTGAGCAAGCAGAGCCAGTTGTTCGATAAAATGTTTATATTTTGTTTAAAAATCAGGAACGTACAAACCATAGCAGTAAGCGCAGTGCTAGCTGTATATGCATTTTCTCCTCGTATAGTGTAGAATATATAATCTTTAATGTAAACATTTTATTGAAAAACCGGCTCTGTGTGCTGCAAAATATAATTTTGTAGATGACGTATCAAAGAAATTAGATCAAAATCATTTAATCGTGCGGCCTCAAAATTCAGAACCGAGTACTCTGTTGCTAAATATGTTAAGCAAAAAAAGTGCTTGTACCATTCCTTGATTGTTTAACAAATTGGGTTTTTTAACAAAAAGTACTAAATATCCTCACGAAAAAAAACATAATTCATAATAATAACTATTACTTGATAATAAAATTTAGATTATGTACAAAATACTTGGAACACTCTACTTATGGATTAAATATTAGTCATGTAGAAAAAAATTCCATCCTTAGCGTGAATTTGGTAGAAAACTACTGTGTTAATGTACAGAAGTTCTTTATTCCCTACAGATTTACATTATAACTGCAAATGTCGTTGCGGTTCCGGATGCGGATGAGGATACGTGAAGAATTGGCGATATTGTTTATACAATGCTAGTGTCACCAAAACTTTATGATTGTCATTTCTACGCAGAAAGATCATTTGCCGCTCACTATCATACATTGGATGAGGACGATTGTGTATAAGTACTCCAATGATGTACTGTCTGTTCCCTGCTAGTTGCTGAATAACTCCGGCAATGAGTAGTACCAGATTACCAAATCTATCAGCATAATAAAAAACTTCTCGAAGCCTTTCCGTCGTTTGAGGTGCTACTTGGCGAGATGCTAAACTTAATTCTGTAATAAGAAATAGAAGTGGATGAATTCTAACATTAAAATATAAATTAGAAGTTCTATCTATAAAAACACACCGTGCAGAAATCCTTATGTGTCTCTAAGAAGGGGCCGCCAAAAAAAACACGTTATCATTTTAAGGGCGGATGGTGCAAAAATCGCGGTTGTAGAGGCGGCAGTGGAAGTAACTTTACGAACTTAGATTACGTTAAGTATGTCTCTTGATGATCAATTTTAACAAAGTTTGACTAAGACAAACCTGTAACTTCACAGTTCAAGAATAACTTACTGCCCTGTTTACGATTTTTTTATAGAATTATTTTTTCTCCGTTTTTAAGAAACTTACACTTTTTCCCATTTTTCTTCTTATTGTTATTTTTTTTATGAATTGTGAACTGAAATAATAAAACCCATTAAACTCGAACTATTTTCCATTGAAAAAACTACTATTGTATTTTTAGTTCGTAAATTAGTAATTTTAGTTAAAAATTCATCTCTTCGGTAGAAAATTTAACTATTTTGTTTCAATGAAACTTGTGCTAATATATATTTCAACGGAAACAGATTTTGAATTGAAATGAAAAACAGTTGAATTTAACCACAAAGTACGAATTTTTAACAAAAGAGTTGAATACTTAACCAAAACAGATTAATTTACAACCAAGTAGTTGCATTCTAAACCAAAGTGGATGAATTTTCATACAAGAAAGTTAAGTTTCTACCAAGAAATAGGTATTTTCTCAAAAATACATTAATTTTCAACTAGAAATGATCAATTGTCAACAGAAAATGTAATAGATGAATTCCTAATTTAATAAATTATTCCTTAACAAAAAACTAATTTTCAACAAAACAGTTCTATTTTCAACAAAAGATCAACGGATTTTTAAAAAATATATAAAGTCACAAAAAAAAGTTAACTTTTAACCACATATTAAATTTTATACTAAATTGTTCAGTTTTTAAGCTAAACAGAAGAACTTTTTATGAAATACTTGGATTTTCAAAAAAATGATGAATCATCAACCAAAAAATGCGGTTTTTTTTTAATTGTTCAAGGTTGAATTAATTCATTTAACGATTCATCAAAGAATATAAATCCTTAACAAAATGACTTAACAAAATTTTTTATTTAAAATCAAAAGCAGTTGAATTCGACCAAAAACTAAGAATTTTTAACAGAATACTTTAATGCTCACACGAAACCGATTAATTTAGCATCAAACATTTACATTTTTTACTAAAACGGATGATTGCTTTTTTGTTATAACTTAATTTTTTAAATTAAAGTATTTGATATAAATTAACTTTTTAGTTGAAAAATCATATTTCCGGTTTGGAAATTTAGATGTTTATTTTTTTCAAAATTCTAAAAATTATTTTATGAGTAATGTCAAACATTATTATGATTTTTCAAAATGAATTAGTGAAATCATTAAAAAATATGCTCACAGAAAGGAATTATAACTTAATTTGCTATTTTCTCTGAAGAAAGAATTGTATTGTCGTTGCTCCATTTATATAGTCAATTTTTTAATGAAAATATTTAATATTCGGGGATATTATTTTAAACTATTTTTGTAAATAATTAAAGATTAACCTATCAAGAAGCCCCATTAATGCCGATTATAAATTATCATCTTTCATTTTAAATAGAAATTCTGTGCAGGGCCTAGTCAGCGCCCTTTTTTAAATAGAGCTAAGTAATTAATTTTTTCTGTACAGCGCATTAACAAATCTGCGTTGAATAGAGTTTAGTTTTTGCTCTTTTGCTTAATTGTGTGAATTTCTCTATTTTCGGAGAAAAACGATTTTCAATTTGAACAGTTTTAAAACTGAAATCAATATACTACACTTAAAACCGAGATTATATGTGATGAAGAATTCGATGAATAAAAACTGAAAACGATATACTAAACTCAAAACCGAGATTATATGTGATGAAGAATTCGATAAATAAACTAAATAAATAATTAGTATATTTACCAATTACATTGAAGAAAAACCAGAACTTGCAGAGGAAAGTACCTATAACGATCCTCATTTCTTTTATTGATAGTAAAAACTGGTTTGTGAAGATTGTTGGATCCAGTGAGTAATACTATAGCAAACATTCCACAATAAATGTTAATTAATTGCGTACCTGTAAATTATTGTACACTTTTTATGGTGAACTGGATCGCTTAATCTTTAGCATTTGACGCTTATATTTGTTAGCAATTAATAAATAATCTTTATTTCGCATTCAGAGGAAAAAACCATCGTATAATTTAGTATGTTATTACATTACATTTTTTATAATCTCATTTTATTCATGTAAAGTAAACGCCCAAGTTACTGCGACGTCAATTTTCTTGCTTTTTATCTAATTCACACAAAACTACCATGTATTAAGTTGATGCAACAAAAATATTGTGGAAGTGATTTTCAAAAAGCAAATACATTAAACATGATACAATTGATAAAGTGAAGCGTACTATTAAAACAATTGTTTGACAGTTGAATATTTTTTAACAAAAACGAGAGAAAAAGTGAACTTTTAATGAACTTCAAATGCATATATGCTACCCAAAGGCTCAAATTCGGCCGCAGTACATTTTTCAGTACACAAAGAGCCTTTCAAATGGAAAGGGTAAAAGTTTCATGGTCATAACTCGTGACTTATATGAGCTAAAACATTTTTTCTTTATTTCACGCAGAATTTAGTCCTTTTTCATTTGTTTTTTACGTTTTTTAATATAATGTGAACAAAACGAGCAGTTTTAAATAGTATAAACTTCAATGTTTCCTTAAATTTTCAATAACTTCCGAAATAATCAACATTTTCCAATGTTCTAAAGATCATTTAAAAGCTATTTTTTTATTGTTGATACAAGCTGTGTGTGTGGGTTGTGTGTTACTCGGCTTGATCTACGGTGGGTAGAGTGCGTTCCGAGTTCATAGCTTTTGAAAGGAGAGCGGTTTGTGCCTCCAGGCAGAGGCTACTCGTTCACCGAAATCCTTGCTAGCGAATGTATTTCATCGGAGGCCGGTTCCGGAGGAACCGAAGATCACGACTTCACAGTCGGAGAACTTCCTCAACACGGGACCCTTACAGGCAGGTTTTTGTTGTTCCTTTGGAGGAACTCGTAGAGCTGGCTCATCGACCGGGGCCTGTCCCGGTGGCTGTTGTTGCACCCGAGGTGCTGCCTTGGAAGTTAGTAAGTACCGCCACGCCTGGAGTCCATCCAAGGACAAAGGTAACTCCTGATAAGAGGCCAGTTAATCCAGGCAGCCCGGCGCTGCGGAGCAAGCGGACAGAGGTCGCGTGTAACGGAACATGGAGGTGGGAGGAATGTGGACAATGGCCTTCGGTGTGAAGGTGGGAGAAGAGGATGAGGCTGGGAGGAAATCTTCAAGGCGAAGATCTGTCTGGAGAGAATCTCTGAAGGCAGCTAAGCAGCGGCGGGTGTGCTTTCTGGGACAGGAGCGGGAAGTTTTGTTGTTTCCAGGCATAAAGCTGCAAGAGCTTACCGGCCTCTGAAAAAAGCTAGAATTATTTTTAGGTTGCGAATGTACTGTGTATTTCTATAACAAAAAATGGTGCACAAAGTTCGGAGATGATCGAGGGACTGAGGTTACCCAGTCTATCGTCTGAGCAGGATAGCGTGCTTTCAGTTGAACGCACTCTGTTTTATTTGTGCCGGCCGAGAGTCAGCCGGTCAGCGATTGGCCCGGATCTCTCGGCCACTCACGTCGTGGATGGAGAGTCGTTGCGGCCGCCTCTGCCATCCCTTCTTTTCGCAAAAGCTGAGCGTGCCGCTCAACTTTGAAACGGGCTGTACGCAATGAAAACATATGTCGATTTACAAAACTGAAAATAAAATAAAATCGGATAAATGACAAAAGTCACGTTACGATGAGAATGACATTAATCCTATAAAATTACAACGATAAAAATTAATATAAAATTTACATTATAACGAAAATAATAGAGTATTAAAATTATTATTTTAATATAAGCGGTAACAATTAATATTCGAAAGAAGATACGTAAGTTTAAATATAAATTTATTATGACGAAACTACGATAAAAGAAATAAAGTAAAAGGGAGAAGAAAATTAATTTGACTAAAATGAGAGATAAAAATAAAATCTCAATTTTAGAAAGTAGTAAAGTAAAATCAAAGATAGGGGAAAGGGTGCGCAATATACAAATAAAACCTAAGAAAAATATTTACACTTCTAAATTTACCATTTGTGATACAAAAGGCCTGAAAATTACTATTATTTCCTAACTCCCCACGGGTTTAAATTTTTAGAACTTCTTTCAAGAGATTATTTAAACAAAACATATAATTCTTTTAGGGTGGAGTTCCAAAAAGCGCTTACCTCCGATTAATTTGAAATTCCGTATACCTATATATTTTGACGAGCTGATCACGAATATGATAGTGAAAATATCCGCAAATTTTATTTTCATGGTGAAAACCATGAAAACCCCATAAAAATCATGTTTTTTTTACTTTTATCACAGCGAATAGTGAAAATTTATAAAAAAAAGCTTTAAATAAAAGTTGTAGATCATTTGAAAATACATACTTTATGTTGCTTAGGCCACACACGACACCCTTTTCAACGTGTAATGGGGGGGGCGGTAAGGCACACGTATGATTGACCACAGAAATAACTTAGGCAACACACGACCCCCTTTCCAACGTGTCATGAGTGGCGGAACTGGTCCCAGGAAAAACTTCGGTTACACACGACCCCTTTTCCTATAAAACCCCCTTTCATTCTAATAAGTAAACCTGGTCGTTCCGTTATTCAAAATAGATCTTCCCTAAAGAAGTTATGTTCAGCATTGAAATATCAGATTCGTCGACTGTTTTTCGAAGTTCTAGTCAGTCACAAAAGTAAACCTGGTAGTGCAGGGAGGACAAAATACATCTTTTCTGAGTAAATTTTGTTTACAATAAAAATTTAAGACTTCTTGAATGTTTTCCCCAGGTCTCGCCCTTATGAAAAATAAATGTGAGAGTCCCGGCGTTCAAAATGCATCTTTGTCATGAAATTTGTGTTTAGCATAGAAAGTAAAACCGGGCAGGGAAGGCTATTAAAATGCATCTTTCTAGAGTCTGTTGTGTTCATAACTGAAATTTAAGTCATTTTAACCATTTTTGCAAGACATTATCATTCTGAGAAATAAATCTGTTAAGCCAGGTGTTCATAACACATCTTCGCCGATGACACTTTGTTTCGAATAGAATTTTAATATTCTGAGACCATTTTACCAAAGTCTCGCCATTGTAAGAAGTAAACCTGCATGTCCAGATACTCATAATATATTTTTTTCGAGGAAGGTGCATTTAGAACTCAAAGTTTATCCACGCTGACTATTTTCCGAAGAACTCGTCGTTATACTAAGTGATCCAGGTAGTCCAGGTGTTCAAAATACATCTTCCTTGACTAATTTGTGTTCACAGGATACCAGATGTATACATATGAAACCGGTATTTTTTCAAGAAAAAAACACATTTATTTCAAGAGAATGATAACAAATATTTTATTCAAAGTATGCGCCCTCG
>NC_046660.1:71625920-71631857 GCF_010883055.1 Belonocnema kinseyi | reverse complement strand
ACGCCAATTAGCACAAATGGTAAGTTCCGACAGTGCCTACAAGTGTGCCTACTGGCCGCTAGATGGCAATACCGGTTTCATATGTATACACCTGGTAGTATTGTAAAATTCCTTGAACGTTTTCCGAAGGTCTCATCGTTCTACGAAATAATCCAGGTACTCCAAGCATTCAAAATACATTTTTAATAGGGAAGTTGTTAATTCAAACAAAATGAATAATGTGGTAACAAATTGTTGCAGCTATTTTCATCTAGAATTTAACTAATATGATTTGCTTTGGAGGATCAATACAAATTAAGGAGTACAACTTAAGGGCGTGCTAATGTCAAAATTCCATGCAATGTGACAACAGTTTCTTGGCGAACGTAGACTGCAGGTGAGAAATCATTAATTAAATGATAAGAAAAGTAATTTATAGTTTTAATAATAGTCCTGGTTTTCAAAATACATCTTCCTCGAGAACTTTGTGCTCATGATCCAAATTAGACAGCCCGATGGGTTTTTCAAGACCTACTTATTGTAAGAAGTAAACTTGGCAATCTATGCATTCAAAATACATCGTCCTCCAGGAAGTTGTATTTATTATTGGAATTTAGGTCAGCCTGATTCCTTTTCGAGAATTTAGTAAATATAAAAAGTAAACCTGGTAATTTAGCGGTACAAAATAAATCTTCCTTGAAAAATGTATGTTCAAAACAACGCAACTACGAAGTTTGCTTATGTTAGAAGACGAGAGATTTAAAAACTCATCAGGGTGTCTGTAATTTTAGTTATGAACGCAAGTTCCTCGAAAAAAATGTATCTTGAACATTTGGACCACCAGGTTGACTTCTTAGAACGACTATAGAGTTACTATTAAATTAGTTACCTAAGCAGTTGGCAAAATTTGAGGTTAAAATTGGAGGTTGCAATAAACTACTTTTAACAACTTTAAAAAAATACATAGTCATAGAACGGCAAGCGTAAAGATGACAAGCAATAAGTCAGCGACAGCTCGTCCAAGCTGAGGCAACTTCATCAAGAACTTTTCCAAGTGCCGAACATTGAAATATTCTTAACTTATTTGATAAAATCGCTAAAAAGGTTATGAGTTTTATTAATTAACTTATTAAAAATGTGCCAACATATTACAGGTTCTAATATTGTAGGAGGAAATTTCATTAATACAAGGCTATAAAAGTTATGCGGAAAGTTTTGACATGCCAAAAATGCGCACTTTTGCAGAGGTTCATTCACAAAAATTTTTCATCTTGTGATTTACGTTGAAATGCAATAGATTCTTAACTATATTTAGTATTGCCCTAGTATCAGAAATACTTTTTACGTTGTCCCTGTAATGGTCGGTTTATCTTACTATCACAGTTTTACTCGTTCAGGCGTTGCCGCACTATTCGGCGCGAAAACGGGTATCGATTCATTAACGGTGATGGTATCGGTTTCGGTACAAGCGGCGATATCGGGTGCCGAAACAAGTATTCACGCCAATATCTTTCGTATAACAATTCTGTCATTATCTGTTTTTTGTGGTCTCGGGTACGTATTAAGATCAGTTGCTGTTCGCTATCATACATTGGATAAGTGTCGTCATTGATAATTACTGCATAGATAAATCGCTCATCTTCTGCTATGTGAACAAGAGGTCCGGAAATTAGTGGATGAAGTAAACCAGCACGATCAGCATAATATGCAGCATCAGCAAGCCTATCCATTATTCGAGCAGCGACTTGGCGAACCGATAAACTTAATTCTGTAAGAAATAATATATAAAAGGATGAATTTTAATCTTAAAATTAGGAGCCCGACTCAAGTGCCGCTAAAGTACTGGGTATGACACAAATCAATTATTTTAACCCTTTTTTCTATCAAATAAACCATTTTGTTGAAGATATTGTGCTATAAACTGAAATCTTAAAAGTTTACGTTGTAAAAGAAACATTCTTCAGAAAACAGCATTGACAACTAAAGAATGAAAGATTTGCTGGCAAGAATACTACTTCTAATCAAAAATACATTAACTTAGAAAATAGCTAAGGCTTCAATTTGGGAGCAACAGCAAACGAGCCTTCTACACCTAGCAGGATCTTAACAAATAAGAAGACATACCACAGACATCACCATTCTTAACCTTTAAGTATGGTCGGGCGGTATAACAAACCGCACCATAATTCTCTTCTCATTTGGGTTACTCCAAACCTTTATTGATGTTTTTTTTATTAATAGCTTTAGTTTTAATTTCACTTTCGCCGAAATATGTGGACAACATGACCTGCGTGTAATTAGTGAGTAATATCAATTAAAATCTCATACCCAGTCCATGAGACCGCACGTCGACGGAAGCGTCACAGTTTCATTTTTCTCTTTTAATGTGTTTCAAGATATTTAAAAAGCAAGATGTTATATACAAAAATATTGAAATTGATACGGGTGCCCTAGAGTATAAAACGCGGCCATTGCAGAAAAAGGTTATATTTAAATTATCCCTCATTTGATCAAAAAGTGATAAATTAGTATGGACGCATGGATATGGGGTCTCAGCCCGCACCATGCTTCTGATATGTGGGTCTCTAACCCCACAGGTTATTGAGCAAAGTTATTGATATTGTTTTCTTAGGACAGAACCACAGTGTAATAATCGCCCAATTTTGTAAACAGAAAACCGTTAACATTATTAAGAATATTGAAACTATGCTCCAAGCTAGCTACGAGTACATTGTATGGCCTTTTCAAGTCCGCAAAAATATGTTCTACTCCGCCCAATAGTTTCACTAAGTAAAAGTCCTACCTATTTTTTAACCAAAAAAATTTATAATTAATTAAAAACTGCGATTAAAATCCCTCTTTCACATATTAATAATAGTTTTAAATTGAAAGAAGATTTGAAAACCATCATATTCGATCATGACCATGTTCTTTTTTCTTTAGATGTCAACTCGTTATTTACAAGCATTCCGTCTTCACTATTTTTTGAAAGTCTTAACAAAAGATACCATCATATAGAATCGATTAGTAAAATATTCTTTGATGAAATCAAAAATTGTACGAAAATTCTATTTGACGATACTTATTTTGTTTTTGGCGGCAGCGTATACCAACAAATTGCGGGATCCTCAAGGCACAGTTAAAATAAATACTTAAATTTATATTCGACTTAATTTCAGATTTATCTTGAATTGAGGAAGTACCTGAATTTAAGTGTCCAAACTTTCTTGAGTAAAGCACTAACTTTTCTTAAATGAGAAATTAGCATTTCTCTACTGAAGTAAAGTATCCTCCTAAATTTCAATATTTAGTTCTGAAAGTAAGTTTAAGACAGCTTGAAATAACCTGGCAGGCTTTCGTCACCTAAAATGAAGGAATATGCCTTTCCTGAACTTCAGGTTCGTACTAACTTGCATGACGTTACAGAATGCTTGCGCTACTATACAGCTCGCGGCCACTTACTCTAGTCGCATCCTCCTCCAATATTCCATGTCGCGTTGGTCAATGTCGGCTATGATACTATGTTTCCATCATTCGAGGAGTTTCCATTTCAGAGATTTAAAAAAGTGCTGCAGCAAAATCAGTTCCAGTTATCAGCCAATATTTGGATTATTAAACCGATCAAAATAATTAAATTTTTACCAAACTTTTTACTTCGCAACGTGAGCGCCCTTTCAATACATTACGGAACGTAATTGTCTGAAGATTTTTCACCGCACCTGCCCCCAATATACCGTTTCTTCCATCTTTTCTACTTTTCCTGTATTTTCTTACAAGTTTGAACCAAACTTGTATATTTTATAAAACGAATAACTATTATATAAGAACAGCTGATGATTGTCGGTAGGGCTTGAGGAATTCCTGGTTTTTAGTTATAATATTACACTTAATTTCAGTTAAAATAGTGTATTAACTTAAGGTTACACTAACTTTCACTATATATATATTCTTAATTGAAGAGCGAGCATACCTGAATTTCAGGTCATGCCTCCCTGAATTTCAAAAAGTCCCGACCTGAATTTCAGGAATCTAATTCCCTTAATTTAATGTTCAGATGTCATTCTTAATTTCAGATTGCCTATGCTTCTTTTTGTGATACCTCAAAATAAGCCGAATTTTCGACTTAAATTAAGTACTTATTTGCTGTGTGGGCTCTTTTATCTCACCTTTATACACAGACATTATCATGGATGATCTGGAAACTAGTTGCTTAAAAAAGTTGAAACAGACTGATGGTTGTATTCCACTTTTTTACTATCATCATGTCGATGACACCATTTTATATATCGAAAAAGACCACTTTGACCTTGTAATTGACACCTTCAATGCATATCATTCAAATCTTCAATTTACCTTTGAATTGGAGAACAAAAATAGCATAAAGTGTTTGGATTTAAAGCTAATTAGATACTCAAATATCATCATTACAGACTAGTAATTATTTTTCAGATCATCCAATACAAATGAAAAGAAATATTGTACTTAATTTGGTTGATAGGGCGTTGAAATTAACTCACGAGCGATTATTATCCTTCAGAATTGATAAAAAAAAACAAATTTAATTCCGTATGAAGAAATTCAAATATACAACAAACACCAAATCTATGCATATCACTAAAAAATCAATATAGCTACGTTAACTTTACTTAAACCTACTTTAAAATCGGTTCTTAAATTAGGTAAAGATTGTACAATAAAGTGGGGCCGTAGCAATTTAGTTTATATAATCCCTTGCAAAAACTGCAACGCCTGTTATATAGGAAAGACCAAGAGTTCTTTAAAAACTCGTATCAATTAACATGCCAAGTATGCGCAAAGTTAATCTGTTATCAACAAACATCAGGCAAAATTTAACCATGTTTTCAAGTAGAATAATACAAAAATATTGGATTTTGAATCTTCTTATGATAAAACTTTAATTTCTGAGATGATCCACATTAAAATTAATCTAAATAGCATAAATAAAAAAGAATATATCCATTCACTAAATCACAGACACTTCCCGGTACTTTCAAAATGTAATTAATTGATTAAACGAACTTACCTCTGAGTGAAGTTGTATCATAATTGTATGAAGCGTCACTTCCAATGAGATCAAAATGTAGTACCCTCTACTTTATACTGATGTCGCCACATATTCAGTCAAAATTTTTGACTGTCGTCCGTCTGTGCAAGCTCATGTTCCTCATTCTTTCGAAGTTCTGCCGTAACTTTTGTTGAGTTTCATAACTGTTTCACTTGTTATGAAAAAGAGAATAATTTATTTGGGTGGTACCTGATCTCTTCGGAAGATGGGCTTCATACAATTATGATAGAACTTTACTTAAAGGTAAGTTCGTTTAATCAATTAATTGTATTATGCGCCTCTTCCTCGAGATCAAAATGTAGTTGTTTATAGTTGTTACGGGCTTGATTTTCAATTAAGAAAAAAGTTTATTTAACGTATAATCACAAGATATACTAATACAAGGTATTAGTTATATTTTTTGCTCAAAATTGACAATGCAAACTTTCTTTCATCGTTAACAATACCTCGATTGTAAAAGTTTGAAAAAGTTGGTGACTTAGATGTCCACCCAGCTGTTTTTTGAATAACATCGATGTTATCTCCGCTTTTGTTCGCTGTTGAGGTGGACGCCTGACGAGTACTGTATAGGCTGAAATTATCAATACTAATTCCGCTTAATGATAATAAACTTTTTATCCATCGACTGAGAGACGTAAAAGTTACTCGTTTATACGGTTTCTTGAAAGAAATAAATAATTTATTTTCATAATGTCTCATGTTTTTGCTTTATCTGAGTAAACCTTAAGTACAGTTCCTGGACATACATTCGTGTATTGTATATAAAACGAATTTATTTTTCAACATACTCTCCTTTTAGGTCGATACAGCGAGTCCAACGATTTTCTAACTTTTTGATACCGTCCGAAAAGTACTCGATCGGAAGGTCTCCA
>NC_046660.1:71595438-71625820 GCF_010883055.1 Belonocnema kinseyi | reverse complement strand
TTGTCGTGATGATAAAGCGGTTTTTTCTTCTTTAAATGCGGTCGTTTTTCGGCGATTTCGATTTTCAATCGGTCCAATAATGATGAATAGTATGCTCCGGTTTAAAGTTAAATTAAAGTTATTAATGGAATTTCAAGAATTTATGGAAATGAAGGAATTAATTAAATCTAGGGAATTTCGAAATTCATGGAATAAAAGTAATTAGTAAAATTAATGAAATTTAAGGAATCCACGGAATTGTGCGGAATTTAACGAACTCACAGAATTCATGAGATTCATTGAATTCTCGAAATCTGCGGAATTCATGGAATTTAAGAAATTCCTTGAATTTCATAAGTTCTATTAATTCCACGATTTTCTTTAATTTCACAAATTAGTGTAATTCCGTGAATTGCATGAATATCGTGAATTCCGTGAATTCCATGATTTCCTTGAATTCCATAAATACCTTGAATCCGTGAATTCCGTCATTTCCATGAATTCTGTGTATTCAATTAATTCTTTGAATTCCCTTAAATCTATGAATTCTGTGGATTCTTTGAATCTCGTGAATTTCTTTTATTCCGAGCATTCCGTGAATTCCGTGAATACCATTAATGAC
This sequence comes from Belonocnema kinseyi, assembly GCF_010883055.1. NCBI lineage: Eukaryota > Metazoa > Arthropoda > Insecta > Hymenoptera > Cynipidae > Belonocnema > Belonocnema kinseyi. The sequence continues at coordinate 71,625,219 of NC_046660.1, read as the reverse complement.
GCTAATTCTATTAAATCCGTGAATATCGCGCTCTATATAAATTCCGTGAATTCCTTTGTTTCGTAAATTCTATTAAATTCAAGAATTACTTAGATTCCATAAATTCATAGAATTCTATACAGACGCGCGTTACATACTATACCTTAAAACAAGGTTTGGACCCATAAAAAATATTGTCAGGAATAAGTCTTCTGAGAAATGATTTACCTTTTTGTAATAATTTTTATTCTTTCACAGTTGTGAGTGAGGTACCATACTAATGCCAGCATTTAGAAACTACAACATTATGTATTGTAACGTTACCTTATGTTTTGGAAATAAACTTCCAATACATGTAGTGGAAGTTTCCAGCAGAAATGTTTGAAAGTATAACTATGCATCATATAATTAAACAACTTGTTCAATCAAATAATAATTATTTGAAAAATTGAGCGAGAACGCACAAAAAGACGAATCTTGATAGTGATTGACATAAAAGAAGAGAATGGAAAAAGCTAGAATTTTCTGCTCCTTTCCATTGAAAAGTAAGGAGTGCAAGATTATTAATTGATTAGTACAAAAATTTAATAGCTTCCTAAACAAATAATATCATCCCCTACGTTTATTCAGTTTACAATTATGCCATAAAAGTCCTGACTTTTCATGATTTGTCATGAAAAAAATCTAAACAATTAGACATTTTTAAGGAATGATAAAACGTTTTCAATAAAAGTTATTCTTCTTTACATTCATTAAGCGTGCCATTAATTCTTTATAATACGACATTCTTAGTAAAAATATTATTTTAAGCAGTCACTTTCTTTGTCATTTATACCAAAAATACTAACTTTTTATGATTTATAGGGTAAATTTAATTTTCTCAATATATAATATAATAATGGTTTGTGTAATTTTTTAATCAGGAAAAACATTTTCGCAAAATTTTGGTTAGTCGAATACAAATATGCATTCTGAAATAAATAAAAAAGCCCTATCTCTAGCATGAATTAAAAATATAACTTCGAGTCTGCATTTTTGAGGCATTTTCCGTATACAATACAAAGTGTCAGAAGGACCAAATTCAAAAACTATGGGTTCGAAAGCAAATCTCGGAAAATTTCTTAAGGAGTTTCTGAAACTCAATTGACAGAAAGATAATAAAAAGTAGTTTTTTTTATTTTTCCAGAAAAAGAGCTTCTCCTACTTAAAATCTAATGTTAGTTTTAAAACGAACAGAGTACGTCTCAATATGTACATTAGAAAAAAATGGAATATCTTTTTCGGAGAAAACCTAATGAAATAGTAGGGGCCTTGTCCTCTATACATTTTTTTACCAACCTACAATATACCAGGTAGACAGTTATACACCATTCATTATACCTCTGCCCCTTTAAACTGTCTACGTGGTATCTGATATATAGATGGCAACCAATGTAACTACAAAAAATATCCCTCATGTGACATATTTTTCCTTGATAGAATTCCAAAATGGTAGTCAGTATCTAAGTAAATCGTTTTCTGGAAGAAAGAATTTTTAATTCATTATTTTTTTTTTTTTAACTTTTACTCGGGTGAACCCAGTTTTTCATCATAGTCACGAACTAAGTTAAATGACTGATGTGATGTGAATATTACAAGGTAATTTAATACGATATTTTGAATCTTCTGCGATGATGTTGCAGGTACGAAATTACGAGCATGGTTGAGTTTTGGAGTTCGTCTTTAACCGCAGTTATACTTAAACACTTAAACAGCGGCCGCAAATGTTGGAGAATATCTTTATTCCTGGTCTGTGCTTTCGACCTCACCATTGAGATTACCCTTCCTCCTCCCCCGCGATTTGGTCGTGTGTTACTCTCTCTTTCACCCTTACAAACAAGTCTTTCCCTCTATATCATTCCCTTACCATCCCTCCCACTTTATTTTTAGTTCACTCTCCTACTGTGGCGGCTAGACCCACGTTTTGGCGAGCCTTAGTGCGCTTTCTTTTCCCAAAGGGACTGGATGTGTGTTAAACGGTGTGTACCGTTCGATAGTGAATGTTATTTGTGTTAAATCGCGTATTCGGCTTTGGACTTTAGACTACACATTTTACAAGTGTTTCAATACAGTGGTTTCGTGGTTCTCGTCCTTTGGCAGCCTATGGTTTGTTTTGGACGATTCACCCTATGCACATGTCTATGCATAATTGAAGTTTAAAGTAGTGTTCTCCCTTCGGCAACCTATATCTACGTATTTGTCTGTGGAAATCAGACTTCACGACGTACAGCTCGTTTAATACAGCTGACTCTTAGTGGCTGTCCTTTGGAAGCCTATAAAATTTATTTTCTTTTCCTTGGATCATTCGTTCATTCGCACAAAGCAGAAGGCCTTGAAGATTCGCACGCATTAACCACATTAAATTATTTATTTACAGATGGATCATCATACTACCAATTTGGTGATTCATACCTGCGTCAGGTTGCCCATGAAGCACATACTTTAACATTGAAAAGAATCAAATCCCTTGCAGCCCAAAACTTACCTACAGACTGCAAAATGTGGAATATTCGCGAGATATCAAAAGAACAATTGATAGGGAAAACTCCAGATACTCGCTTGCTTTGTGAAATTTGCTACGCGCTTCCTACTGTGGGCATCGTAAAAGCCTTTCTTCCTCACGCAACAGACGTGTGTAGTCATGATTTTAGGAAAATAAAAGTAGCCATGCTAGACTGGATCTTTTGCAGAGCACTGATTATTAATCCTCCTACTTTGGTGCAGAAGTTGAGTTGTGTTACAACTCAAGGCGAATTAATTATTAGAAAGACTCGCTGCCAATATAGAGGACTATGAAGATAGAGCTTTTTTAGAATACTTCGACGTGGAGAATTATTCTTCTTGCTCTGATGATAATATATTCTCTCCTCCACCCAAAGAAACTACTCAATGGAAAGCTTCTAGTTTTCCATTGCTAGGTTCACTTTTGCCTCACACTAATAAAGAAGAGATTATAGACTTCTCGCCTGTAACCAAAGAACTAGAGCCAGCAGTCCCGAAACCGTAGAAGGAACTGTAAAATCAGGCAATACTGTGTTAACGCCTTGGTAGTGACTCTTGAAACAAAATTCGCTATTTAAAAGCGCAAAAGAAACTACAGGCTGTCCCAAATTTTTCAGCGTTACTAGTCAGTTCCAAATTGAACGGCTTAGCGTTATACGCCCATTATTCGGATCTACTGGGTAAATTCGATCTTACTCTTAGTACACTCACTCATGGTTTGCTCCTTTAAAGGAAAGAATTTCAATCCGCTATTGTGTCCTTGGTACAGAAGTATCCCACTATAAGTGAGGATGTGAAAAAGTCTGTCCTAGAAAATGAATCTCCCTTTTGAGTAATCTCAGATGATCCCCTTCAGGACACATGCGGTAGATGAGCTGACATAATTGATATGAGAAGAAAGGCCTTCATACCAAAAAATAATTAAATGGCTTCTCTCCTTGCTACTCTATCACCCTCAGAAAAACATCTTTTTGATTAAAATAAATTGAATGCATTATTCAAAGAACATAGTTAGTTCTATAATTTTTTTCGAAACTCAAAACCGTCAGGCTCTGGGAAACCCCAAAATTTTGGAGATTACTAGTAAAAAACAATCAACGCGACCCTCGTCGAATCACGGATGTTTCCATCAAAAAGCTTCTTTCGCCTCAGCTAAAAAAGGCAAATCTAGGATAGCATGGGATATCACAGAAGTCCTGAAATATTCCTAGATCATCAAGCACTGATACAGAAAGGAATTTAAAAAATATCTGACTCGCAGAATCACAGAAAACGAGAAGAAACGAGAAACGAGACCATCAACCGACTTTTTAGTTTCGAAAGTTTTTTTACTTTCAAAATCAGATGATTCCCTGAGACCGATTTTCATTTTGAAGCGCTTCTACGAGTATCTAAGATCTAGAAAATTTCGATTAATAACCCAGTCGAAAGTTGCGGCTTTCCTTTAGAAGAAAGACTTCTGAGCAAAGATAGATGTATCGCCAGCGCTCCTCTAGTCTATTCAAGAATGCCAAATTGATTAGCAGGTAAACTAAAAAAAAGAGGGATGAGATTTATGGTCTGCTTAGACAACTTTCTTTTGGCGAACCAAGACAAGCACCTCTTGATTCAATAACTAAAGATAGTAGTACATTTTTTCACCTACTGGAGACGAAAAATAAATTTCCCAAAATCAATTCTAGTGCCAAGTCGACCGCTAGAATTTCTGGGCATCATGTAGAATCATTGGATAGAACTGACATTTTTATCCGAGAAGAAGACGTAAAGAATAAAGCAAACCCTATACAAAATAATGACTCAGCGAAAATGGAGCTGGCAGCAAGCTAAGTTTCTGCTAAGATCCTGAAAATTCGCTTCCTTCGTAGTTCCTCTAGGAAAATTATTATACAAGGGCATGCAGAGAGCAACACGCTTGTTTCCGAAAGATTTTTCAAATAAGAGATTTGTTATCTCTCATCAAGTGAAGTCCGACTACAAGTGGTGGATACAAAATTCATCAGAAATTCTCGAATATTTCCAAACATGCCCATTATTCACTTCGTCACGGACGCTTCTAACGAGGGCTGGGGAGCGCAATTAGGGGACAAATTAATGAAAGGCCTTTGAAGTTTAGCACAAAAAATCTGGCACATCAACAAGAAGCAGATGTATGCAGCATATATCGCTATTCTCAAAAACGCCCGCTCGTTAAAAAAAAACCCTGTGTCTTCAGTCAGACAGTAAGACGGTCTTGGCTTGCATACGACGTCAAGGGGGAATGAAATCTCTACCCTTTTACAATTGACAAAGAAGTTGCTGATGCTGATGTCGCGCTTAGACCTCCAGGTAGAAGCTGACTTCATTCCAGGAATTTACAATGTTGTGGCCGACCGATTTTCAAAAGAAAATCTTTTGCCCGATTGTCATTTATCGAAAGAAGTGACAGACCGAAATTTCGGGATGTAGGGAGTCCCGAAAATAAATTAAATGGCGACTACTCGCTCAGCAGTAGTCCCGACCTATGCATCTCAAACCACGAACCATATTTCAACATTCGTAAACGCTTTCAATCGGACCTGGGAGTACAAATTGGCTTGGATATTCCCTCCCCCATCTCCAATGCCGAGAGTGCTTCAACATGTCAATCTATCTCGAGAAAAATACATATTCATTCTTCCAAAATGGGACAAAGTATTCTGGAGAGCGAACCTCAAACGTCAATTATTATGTCCGCCTTGGAACATTCGCAACCTTTATCGGAATTTGTTGGGACCTTCAAACCAATGTCCCTCCTCCGAGAGTTCTAGACCTACATTTGGAGTCATGGAAGGTACGGGATGGGTTACCCATACAAAGCATGGCATGAAGAGGAAGTAACTTTGTTGGAATCGTCATGGCGAGAGTCAACGCGGAAAACCTACGCCGCACCTTAGAAATATTGGGCAGCATGGTTAAAGGCCATAAATTCATCCCAGCCACCTCAAGCCAAAACAAAGATTTAGGATGTGAGTATATTAATCGAGTAGTAGGAGAATTCATAACCTCACACTTTTGCGGATTCATGCGGAAAATTTCCAAGACAAGGGAGATTCAATCATTATTTGACCAATTTTTCGCTCGAAAACCGACAGTTTCCCAAAAAGGCGGTCCAGTTGAGGCTCTCTGAAAACAAAAAAAATGGATCGAAATTGTTAGCTGCGGCTCTTAATCAAGATTACTAAATCGTGAAGGATTGCAAGAAGGGATTGGAGAGCCTGTTCATCAAAACTAGAGAAACTGTGGCTGCAGATTTACGTACTTTGATTGCAGACTGGATTCGGACGGCTTTAGAGGAGGCAGGTATCAAAATATCTATGGAAATCATTTGATCAGCAGTGCAATAAATTTCTTTTTCCTATACTTATGTTATCATTCTGCCTAACAAGCAAATTATGCGCTATACAGTTATAAGCGATATTGACCCGTTCAAAGTACTCCCCATCAACTGTAACGCACTTATGCCAGCGCTTGATCCAATCCTCGAAACATTTTTTATAATCGGTTTGCGGTATAGCCATCAGAGCCATCTTCGATTTTTCCATGACCTCATCCCGGTATTCGTTTCGTTTTTAACCAAATGCTCACGGATAACGATGGCATTGTGCAAAGTCGAGGACATTTTTTTGGTGTGAAAAACCGACACCAGACACAAAGATAGATGTATACAATACGGTTTCACTTCAAAAAATGTCAAGCTATCAAGCTGAAAATCTGACAGAACGTTAATGACAATTCTACCAACATAACAAAAAAGGAAGAATTGAAATCGGCCGAACGAGAGAGCCACAGGGTGACGAGTTCTAAAACTTTTTGATCAAGGTGGTAAGAAAGTTTTTCCCCCAAAGGGTAAAAAACTGTTATTTCAGTCTTGCTAAAGACTTAAAAAGTTTAAATTATTTTCTAACTTAATACACTGAGACTCGCCAAAACGCGAGACTAGCCGTCACTGTGGGAGAGTGACCTAAAAATAAAGGGGGAGGGGTAATAAGGGAATGATAAAGAGGGCGAGACTAGTTTGTAAGGGTGAAAGAGAAAGTAACACACGTCCAAATCATGGTTCCTTAAAGCCATTAATCCCGATGCAACCGGAACTGATACGTCATCCACTCGAACTCCTTTTATCCTAGGAAGTAAGCAGGAATGGAAATTTTAAGCAAGATACTTCGTATGACACTGTTCCTTAGAGTGCGGTCTCTAGCCGCGGATGAACTTATGCGACAAATGGCACAGTCGGAGGTGAAGGTTTCATCTCTGAATACTTTTTTTAGAGCTACCAATCTTTCTAAAATGTTATGAGGAACAGTGCTTTTAGAACAGATCAGGTGAACCCAGAAGAACGGCCTTTTGCGTCTGTCTCGTGATGGACTGAGAGTGATTCTGGCAAGCCGTAAGTTATCTAGGTCTTCATATCTTGCAGAACACTGTTAGGGATTGTAGCACTGACACGTTGAGCGGTGGAGAATGAGAAATTCCAATAGATCCTACCCTGATCATTCTCCACAACGATATCCAGTTCCCCCTGAGCGCATGGCAGGACGGGTATAAGATCAACACCATAGTAGTGTCAAAGATGCTATTATAATACTTTTAGAGCCACACTGTGTCTCGTTATGCGCCCGCAGCGTGCATACTTTGAGCATCTACTGCGAATATATCCAAGTATTTCTGGCTCTTGCTTGCACGCTCGGCAGTTGGTATAGTCGACAGATACAATCATATACGCTCGCAGTAAAATAACCCTCAGTCCACGTTCTCAATCCAGCATATTTAATAAACTTGTTGAATACACACATATATAGCTTTTATTGACGCATAATACCGCAGAATTTACCATAAAGGGGCTAGTAAGCATGTTCTCTTTGCAGAAGCGAATGTTCTGCTTCCTGTACATGACTTTTGAGAATCACAGGTATTAGTGATGCTAGGCCATGTGTAGTGCCGCTGGAATCAAATAGAAGACCAAGCTCCTCTTCAGCCCTATCTGCGGCACGGCATAGAAATGCCGCAGTATTGCCGAATTTAGGTTGATGTACAAGTCGTATTAGAGAATCTCTGCTCTTTAGAACTGAGTATGCTGTAGGCACAACTGTTCTTTGATGAAGACACTGCAAGCTCAGGAAACATCTACCTTCTTTATTTCGAGTGAGGTATATACGAGATACGGAAGATCTAGGATGATAGCTCCGATAGATTGTCATTATCTGGCTTGTGCTTCGGCCAAGTTGCCTTAACTCACCGAAGTTCCATTTTACAGCACCAAACGTGTAGATCAGTACCAGAACGGCTAGAATATTGCTCGTCTGGATCTTATTTTTCCCAGATAATTTTGGAAGTCCAAATTTTTCTGAGAATTTTGCAATAGCTTTTTTCAAGGTTTGTTTTTACAACACGCACATCTTGGGGTTTCACTTGCGTTATTCCACGACATGCCTATATTTCTTCATTGTCAAGATGTTAAATGGTGTTTCCCACTATGAGTTGCAGATCCTGATCGTCACGCGAAGATGTATTTTCTAGTCTATCTTTGTGCAAGATGGAAGCAGGCACACTTGTCCAGTCTAAAGCTCATGTAAATTGCTTCACAATACCTATTTAGCGCCGCCACAAGGATTTTAAGTTCCTTTTTTAAAGAGGAAACGAATTTAAGGTTGTTCGTGTATAAAAAGTGAATGACCTTAAATTGTCTTCTGTTCGTGGAGCCACATAGGTATACAGAGCTTTAGCCTCCGTGCGCTATATATAAAGGCAATAGGGAGATGCAGAAAAGTATCAAACTTAGAAAGTCTCCTTAGTAGAACCCTTCTTATATGTGACCAAGCTAATATTCACTTGCCCTTTGTCAGATGTTAGGATGAACATTACACGTCATAAGAGCATAAGCTCTTTCATACATTTGACTATCTTCAGATGCACCTTCAGGCACTTAAGGAGCTTGATGAGCTAAAATTTCTTAGTTCTTTGTCCCCTGGACGCTGGAACAGTTGCCTCTGGTCAAACTTACGAAAGTGTGAGATATCTGAAACGCCTTCATTCAGATTATGAGTATCTCTCATTTTTTTTATCCAGTGCTGCTTGATGTTCAACAGTTTCTACTTCATTAGCGTATGATTTGCGCCATGTCTCCATTTGAATTTTAATATTTGGCTGTGCAATATACCCGCGAGTCTTACTCAGACGTACTGAGGTATTATTACTTCTGTCATCGCTAAGCAGGAAGTCCGCCTTCACGTAATTTGAATAATACATATTCCAGAGATCAACATCCTTAGGAAGCAAATCAGGGAGAGCAGTATTAGCTAAAGCTAATTTGTCTATCGTAAAAGAATTTTTGGTAGCTTTTTGATCTCCTAGTTCTCTTGCTGGCATTATAGACTATCTGCAAAGGTGGTCTTGCTGCAACAGGTGATACGTTCCCTGGAGGATGTTGCTCTTGTTTATGATAAAGAGCTTTATATCCCCCCTTGCCTAAAAAGGATACCTGATCCCTTAAATACTGACGCATTTTGTGAGCATATGTCAGGTGCATATGGTCACAACGTTTAAGTAACATCTGCATGTATCCTCTTCGCGCCAATGAAGTACCCTCGGATTGGTTTTATTGCTACTCCTCAATGGACAATTATCTCCATCCGAGAGAGGCTTATTGTGGATGGCACTGCGCGATCCTGGTAACGTAACCCCATAATTCTTTGAATTGGGGAGTAAGCCCAATGCAATGTGACTGACTGAACTTTCAGGCGTTAAAATCGCCTCCACTAAGATAAATTTATGTCTCAGACTTAATATGGTTACAGCCCAATATGTCGAAGGCTTTTTGTTTGAGTTGGATTTTCCTTTTGAATAGTCTGCACGGGGCTGTCCCGGTATATATTATCAGTCACATACGCATTTTTGTGAATGCGATCAAATGATCTAATGAGCGCAGAGTGTTCAATTTGACATATTAGGAAAAGTCTGGGCTTTACCCTTTCATGTACGGACTAGGTTGCAGTCAACTAAATGATGGGTTTTTATATTATTATAACTATTATCATGTGTTTTTATTAAACTTTTACTCAGGTGAACCCGGTGATACATCATAGCCACGGTCTAAGTCAAGTGACTGATGAAATTAGAATGTTATAAGTTAATTCAAAAATAATTTAGTACGATGGTTGAAACTTCCTGCGATAATATTGTAGGTATACAATTACGAGCGGCCACGAGCTTTGGAGGTGACAACAGTCACCTCTGGATTCTTTTTTAGAGCTACTATCTGCCACTCCACGGGTTTTTAGTCGCTCGCTTCCTGATGATCAAGAAAGTTTCTTACAATGCGACCTATGTTTAATAAAACCGCCTTCTGAGCTGCTGCCAATGGTATTTCATAGTTTAACTTATGCCATAATCGTAGCACGTTTCGGGTTGGTTGGAGGTGGTAGGAGAGAAAAGAGAGTTGAATTTGGTTGGAGTGTGGGTGTTGGAATGAATTCAATAGCAGGGGCGCTAGAGGGGGTAATTTAATGAAGGGTCTACTGATAGAAAAGAGATAGCTACTGCACAAAAAACAGGAATAGATACTTTCATCTCCAAAGCCGTAGGTATGAGGGCCTGAACATTAGGGTTCGTGAAGAATTGAAATTGTTCCCTAAAAGTAAAGCAAAAACTAAACCTCTAAATAACTACTAAACTCTCAATGAAATAAATAATTTGAATCTAAATTCTTTGTATAAGGACTGACGATTTTCGGGATGCAGTGGACGTAGTGTACATCCGAAAAAGAAATTTAAATCTTAAAAGATGAAGTGGCATTGAAAATAAAAGCCGACACTTCACTATTATTTAGGAAATTTTATCATAGTGAAATAACCAAGGTATTGCACCCTACTACAGTTTGATTTCATAATATATGAGACAAATAATAACATATTTAACCGATAAGATAATATTCCAACCAGACTAATTTTTGATTGAAGAAGGCCAATTCTGAAAGAATATTGTTTAAATTGTTTAAGTAAAAATTATTGTTTAATTACATTGGCCGTGAAAAAGTTTCGCAAACCTAGAAATGATGGGCAATTTTTTCCCTCTACTAAAATATTAAATTTAATGTAAAAAATAATATTGAAGAAGATTAGTCTTGAAAGTAGAAAATATTTCATTCATGAATTCTAAGATTTATTACAAATACCAGTTTTAATATAATAAAATTACAACTTATCATTGATTCAATTGCACAAAGCAATTAATACAGAATTTTGTATACTTCAAGCTAAAGAATGCCAAGTTCATTGGTTATGTTCTTACGACTTACGTCGTCCACTTTATTACGCCATTGAAAATTAAACTATCCTTTCCCTTTTTTCAGAACTTGACGAATGAGCGGACCCCCGACGTGACCTTTAGCTATGGTATTCAATACTCGGCATAGTCTATAGTGCCCTCATGCCCACACTACCATATATTGGTCTTTGAGAATTAATTGTTAATAATTGATAGGTGTCAAGATTGTTATTCCTAATTGTTATGGGATTGTATTTGTTGAAATTTTCCAAGCAATTTAAGCTAAAATGTAGCTCTCTACTACGTATATTACGAGAGATGTCATAGTTATGTTTAAATGCATTGTACGTTAATTGTTAATAATATATTGCAATTTTCTTTTTACATATATACACTCAAAATATGAAAGCATCTGCATGATTTTTAAAAAAAAATTTAAACCGTTCGTTTCAAAGATGTCGTCATAGAAAATCAAGCAAGGAGAGAGTTGTATGACTTGTTTGAAGTGCAATAAAGTAAACTTCATTATGGCATAAACTGTATCTTTATGAGATTTTTTTCTTACGAGTCAATTACAAAAATCTGCAGCTGTTTTAGAGAGGCCTTCCTATCGTGAGCGGATAGTAGGAAAGGGAAAAGGAGTGGCAGAGGTGACAGAGGAAGTGAGTTATGGTCCTGGAGAGGAAGAGGAATTGTTTCATGGTGGAAGGGCAGCAGCGGGAGTGGTTTCTGGTGCTAGGAAGGAAGCGGGAATGGGACAAGATGTGGTTTCTGAAGAAGAATTGGTTTCCGATGCGGAGGTCAAAGCGAGAATTGGTTCTGGTAATAGGAAGGTAGCGAAATTGAGTTATGGTGCCGGGATGGGTTTTGGTTAGATTGATTTGGTAAGAGTGAGAGTGCATTAAGATGCGGGAGTGTATTCTGGATCTGGAAGTCAGTGGTATTATATTATAGTTCAGGGACAGTAGTGTAAATGGGGTCTGGTGCTAGAAAGAAAGAGAAAGTGAGATTGGTTTTTATTGCTGAGACAGGAGTGAGTTCGGCAGCAGGGTTTACAACGGGAGCGGGCTTTGGTGCTAGGGTGGGAGCGACATTGGGCTATGGCGAATAGGCGGTAGAGGGTTCGGATCGGGGGGCAGCAGTGATAGTGAGAGTAGGTTCAGGCGCAGCCGCGGATATGGGAACAGTTGATCAGAAGGATAATTTAAATAACATTTTTGTGACATTATAACTTTTTGACTGTCTCATAAGTTTTTAAGGATTATATTCCTCTTACTGTTATATATTGGATGAGTACGTTAATGGATAACTATTCCAAGGATGTGAGGATCATCTGGCGTTCTGTTAATAATAACACCGACAATTAGTGGTTCAAGGCGATTAACTGCGTTCTCGTAAACATAAGCTCAACCTAGCCCATCAAGAAGTCGAGAAGGTAATTTTGTAGACTATGAGCCTAATTCTGTAAGAAAAAATATTTAAATGGAATGAAGTAAAAACCCCTGGGTTTTGTTATAGTTGAACTATAGTTTTGTTATAGCTGGGGTTTGATATAGTTTTGTTACAGTTGTTATAGTTTTTGTTATTTGTTGAATGATATAGGCAAAAATGTCTATAACATTCTACATGTTTTCTCAATATATAAGAAACTCGTTTATAAGTCTGATATCTATTTTTCTATTGTCAGTTCTGTATGGACTTTCCTACCCGGTCCTTGTGACCTAATTTGAATGACATGTTCGACACGCTAAATTATTCAAAGCGACATTGCTTATCGTTTCGAGTTCCGATCCGTGATTTCTGCTCACTCTAACGAAAAGTATTCCCAATTAAAGTAAATGATGCTTGAACAGCATCTAGAGGGAAGTGATGAGTCGGATAATATCTACCTTTATTGCATTGACGTTGAATTATGTGGATCGTTGAGCTTTTCGCATAGGTATGCATATAATGCTATTAATCTTTCGACCAACGAACACCTCCAGGATGCTCTCTTGCTTGCATTTTGCATTGTCAGCGGTATGTGTCCGCAGAGTAATGTACGGTACATATTCTATCGTGAAAAACAATGCGACAAAAGGTTAGTTATAGTCCTAACAAGCGCACCGGCAGGTCGGACTGCTTAATAGAGCGTTTGGGCATTTTTTGTATTACTTTAATATTCAATAAAGTGAGAAATGAAAATGGTTCATTTCCATTTCTAAAATTTAAATGTACTTAACTTTAGCTATTTACGACATAAATTCGTGGCAGAAATGAGGGATATTTATTTGAAATATCCCGTTGTGAACGAAAATTTGATATTAAACCATGACCGAAGATCAATAAATCATCAATTAAGCCAAGCAGTTTTGGATCTGGATCAAGAGAAGAAGAGAAGAGAAAGTTATAATAATCGGATGATGTTATTTTTCAACGTTTTCTACGAATTCGTATAAGGCTAAGCTAAGGTACCTAGACCTTTAGTTAAACACTAGCGGGCTTTAATTATAGAAAAATTAACGCGCCTTTAAAGTCTTTAGAATCCGACCGGTCAACGGTAATTATCCAGATTTTAAAAAACAAAAACATTTTTCATATCGCGAAGAACCGTTAAAACTTTGAAATTAGCAAGATGCGTTCGCGTAGACGGAGTTGATGCGTACAGAGAATTATTCGACAGATTACGATCATTATTTGGAGATAGGGAAACTCTAAACTCATTACAAAAACAACGTCATTTAACAATTATGGGACGAACTGAAGGTTTAGAAAGTTTCATATAAAGATTTATGAAAATTCAAGACAAAATACGATAATTTATTGATAATATAAATTTCCAATCAACTGAAATAAAATTAAGACACGATATTGAAACGGAAAATTCAGTTAAATCATTTTTGCGAGGATTACGCGAAAAATACGAAATTATAATTCGATCACGAAATCCGCAAGCTCTAAATGGGGCTTTTAACATGACATCAAAAGTATAAATCGGGTTACGCGAAAGAAGAAGGTACAAGCAACCTATTAGTGATTACTAAAAATTTTAAACTGTGGCGAAAGGGACTTTATATCAAGTATTGGAAGTTAAAGACTTAGAACGATTTGTAACCACCGTCAACTTCTGGAACATCAATAAGATAAATGCTATGCTAAACAAAAAGACTTTCCTTCAAAACAAGCACCTCGAAATTGTCAAGCAGGCCTCCAGATGACGTGCACTGGAACCAGGTGAATTTAGAAGAGGAACACCCGTCGACGATTGCGGACGACCCATTACAAAACCAAGCACCGAACAGATACTCCATATGTTCAGTTAAAATTTTGTAAACTAGAAACGGGGAAATTCATGATAGACCCGGCATGAATATGTCAATTATAAAAGAGTCAAAATACGCAGTTAATCTAAAAATTTACAGTAAACTGTGCACATTTCAAGTTGTTGATGACAACATAGCATTTCCGGGATCGAGAATACTGGTTATTAACTTTTTATTAAAATTAGGATTCGCAGCTTACTTCGAAAAGGATATTATAAGGATAGGACCAAAAATATTGCACGTTGTTAAACCACTCAAATCTCAAAATAAATTAGCATTTGTTAATTTCGTGAAAGGATTCGGGATGATAACACATCTAAAAGACGAAGAACCATTGATTATTGAAAATTAGGCAAACGTTGAAAACTGGTATTAAGTTAACGAAAAATAGTATCTAAATACTGTTTCGTGTTTTTCTAATGACAATAAAACTCAATATAACCCAGAAAGAAATCAAAAACTTTTGTCAAAAACTCGGTTATCACATATAAAAGAGAGAAAGCATGATATTCAAGAGATTATTACTTTATGTAATGATACTTTTCTATAAAGAGATGATCCTCTACCATTGACTGAATTGACCCAATAGAAAATTCGGCTTGATAAGGATGATCCTATCCATACTAAAGAATATTGTTACCCACAAATGCTCCAAGAGGAAATTAAAACCCAAATAAAAGATATGTTTCGAATAGGGATAATAAAGGTTTCAATTTCACCATGGAATTTACCACTGTGGATAGTACCTAGATAAAAGGAAGCATCTGGGAAAGACAAATGGCGTCTTGTAATTGACTATAGAAAATGAAACGTAAAGACTGTAACTGACAATTACCCTTTACTGATAATCGACGAAATAATCGATCAGTTAGGAAATTCTAAATACTCTTCTGCTTTTTATTACGCAAGTGGATTCTATCAAATAGGAATGCATCATAAAGATCAAGAAAAAACAGCCTTTAGTACAACAGACGGGCACTACGAGCATGCCAGAATGCCTTTTGGACTAAAAAACGCACCTTCAATATTCCAGCGGATAATGAACTACGGATTAAAAGGTTTGACAGAAAACAGATGTTTTGTTTATATGGACGAAATCGTCGTTTGAAGGAAAACATTTTAAAAAACACAATGATAATCTCAAAATATTATCTCAACGGTTAAGGCGAATTAATCTCAAATTACAACCCAATCAGCTCCTGTATTAACATATTCGGATTGAAATCAAGAATTTATTCTAAAAGCTGATGCGTCCAATTATGCTATTGAAACAATACTATCAAAGGTCCTATATGCACGGATAAGCCTCCCTCATATGCATCAACAACTTTGAATAAAAGCGAAGTCAATTTTACAACGACTGTGAAGGAATTGCTTGCGATTATAGCGGCAACTAAACACTATCGCCAGTATCTATATGGGAGGAAATGTAAAATTATAACAGGCCATAAACATTTAATGTGTCTTATGAATATAAAATATCCGTGCTCGAGACTTATGCGATGAAGACGCTGACGAACTTATAAGTGAAGGTTCTTGTGATGAGGACAATAGAATCCAGGCGGAGGAAGTCAATGAATTTAGTTATCCGATTGAGCTTAACGAAAAAACACAAAGAAAAATTAAACAACATCAAATCATACTTACTCAAGAATACAGACCTAAGAGAATTGAAAAAATTTACATGACACGGTTACCGACAAAGGAGGATAAATTATAAATTGAACTAGGCGAATGTCCTTCGGATAAAGGTGAATTTTTCAAGATCAATCTCATGGATTCCGACAAGTGCGAATTATAGCAGAACATATTCACGAACGAAAAATACTAAAACAAGTCGACAACGATTGAGAACGAGAAAAAATTAACGTATTCATCTATTTAAATACTTTTAATAGCTAAACGGAAAAGAAAGTTAACTTGGACAGAAATGCTTATTCTTGGTTCCATAATGCAGGATATTCTACATTGGGATTAATTCGCTTTTCGATAGCTTATGAGACAGAGATTGTAAGAGCATTACTCAATACCTTCAAAATGTTAATTAGAAGTTGTTCCTATACAAGGCCTAGAATCTTCAACAAATGTACCTAGACAAAAATGTCAGAAGAACCTTTAGAACTTAAGATAAACCCTTAAAGTTCAATTTTAGGGGGAAGGGGTGTGAAGCGTTGGGCTTTTTGCATATGTGAGAATATAAGGCTATTTTACCGTGAGAAACAATGTCAAAAAGGTTAATTATAGCCCTAACGAGTGAACCGGCAGGTCGTACTGCTTAATAAAGCAGTGGGGCATTTTTTGTATTTATTTAATATTCAATAAAGTGAGAAATGGAAATGGTTAATTTCCATTTCTAAAATTTAAATAAACTTAACTTCAGTTATTTACGAAACCTGATAGTATTCGTCCCCTCCTTAAACAAATATTTTGTATTCCATTTAAAAACGATGATAACTCTTGATGTATGATCGGTGAACTTTTATTACCAAATAGTAAAATAAAAAATACATTTATTTTATCAATATATTTCTCAAGGATAGGTTAATCTCCCAACGTTAAGTTGAAATTTACTTAGGGGAGATGGCCTAACACGTTTTTGTAAATAACATCATTATTACTTTACCATTTTAATTATATTTAAATCTACTTTTTTAAGGTATCTTAATCGGGGTAGCGACGTACAATAACATACTTGACAAATCCTTGGATGGTAACTCTACCACAAATTTACTCGATAATACGATCTAACTCTACATCTTAAGAAAGCAAGTGTAAGACCTCATCTATAGCAAAACCCACAGTATCGTATTACTTCATAACGGTCTTTAAAGTAGATATCCGTTTTAGTTCCGTAAATATAGTCTACACCTAGCAGATCATCTGTTGTCAGTTGTCAATTAAGGAAACATAATAATTTAACCGAATTTTAAATTTCATGTTCATTATTAATTCTGAAAAATGTTATCAAAGAAATCAGTTTCACAAAATGTTTTCATTCTGTGTTTCAAGTGCCAGAAAATGTATAAACTATTCATCCCAAACAAAAGAAAAGTATTGTTTAATATTTTATTATTCATGTAAGTTGTTTGACCAGGGAAATTAATCAATAGTTTCAGATGTTAATTTTGTTTGTCTACTTGGTCATAATCAATATTATTAAAATAAATTTTTTTAAATTGCGAAAAAACGCTCTCTAGCTTCACTTGGATATGAGCATCAGGCCGGCAATGTGACGGACCTGGGCACATACCTGGGCTAGGGAGCATTTTTTCGTAATCTTCAAAAATTAATAAATTTTGTTATCATATTGATTATGATCAAGTAGACAAACAAAATTAACATCTTGAACTATTAGTATTGTTTAATGTTCATAATATAGCAATTATTAACAAAATAAATATTTATGAAGTTCTTCATTTTTTTCTTCCTTTCTGTTACGGTAAGCTCAGTACACATAATGGCCATCTCGAGGTACACATTTTGAGTAGTAAATCAGTTACATATAGAAGTCATTTCGTACGTCATCTAGAAGCACCCCGGAATCTCAGGCAGATTTAGTTATAAGAATTTAGGATATTATTGAAAAGGGTTTACCTGCAGATGAGAAAAAATCATTGGTAAAAAAATTTCCTTCTCCGAAAAACTGTCCTCTTTTGGATCCTCCGAAGTTGAATATGGAGGATAGAGCAGCTCTGCAAGAGGCGCATGATGCAGTTACAAAAAGGGATTTACGTATCATGAATACCCAAGCAAGAATTACGGATAGCCTTGGAGATTTAATGAGTTTAGCATCGCTTGCTCTCGGTTTAGAAAACGAGAAAAACCTTGAGATATTAGGGATCGTGAATGGCTTGTTGAGGTTGTTCCCAGATCTACAATTTGAGGAATCTTCTATTCGCTAAAATTTGATTTTAAAGAACATTGAAGCAGCTTTGCGGGACACTCTCAGTTTCACAGACGTAGATGAATAGTTGTTTGGTGTAATAGAAGCTATTAAAAAAGTCGAATCTTGTAAGGCAGAATTTCCTTCAAAAATGTTTATAACTCCCAAATCAGATGGGTCTTACCCTTTAATTTTAAATCTTAACCAGTTAGTTAAGTTCATTCTTACTGAAAATTTTAAATTAGAAGATGAAAAGATGGTGCGTCGAATAATAAATCCTGGTTCTTATACGACGAAACTTGATTTGAAAGACGCTCATTATTTAACTCCTGTCGCCAAAACTAATAGAAAATTTTTGAGATTCAACTTTTTGGGCATTCTTTATTAATATACTTGTCTACCATTTGGTTTAAGCACAGCGCATTTTACGTTTACGAAAATTATGAAGCCAGATGTGTCTTATCTAAGGTTATTAGGGCATAGTTCCGTGATTTACCTCGATGATATGCAACTTTTGGGAGATTCCGTGGCAGATTGCCAGCGCAATATAGAGAAAACTTGTTTAGTTTTGAAGAATTTAGGGTTTATAATCAACGCAGAAAAAAGTAGACTCACACCATCTTTACAATGTAAATACTTGGGTTTCGTTTATGATTCTGAAAACATGATGGTGGAACTTCGGTAAGAGAAGAAGTTAAGAGTAATTAATCAGATTAGAGTAGTTAAAGGAGCAAAAGAATGTAAGATTCAAGACTTTGCGTTATGTATTGGAACTTTAAGATCATGTTGTTCAAACCCTTCAATATGGACAAGTTCACTTGAGGAATTTTGAATACGAGAGATTTTTAGCACTTCAGAGAAATAGTGCAAATTTCGAGGCAAATATGTCTTTAAGGGGTGTTTCAAAAAGTGATATTGAATGGTGGAATGTAAAGATTCGTGTTGCAGTCTATTCCATTAATTGTTTCAATCCTTGTATTGAGATTTTTACAGATGCTTTTCATGACCATGGGTTTTGGACAGTGACCGAAAAAACTCTTCATATTAATTGTTTAGAACTAGACGCATCGTTAATGGGTCTCAAATGTTTCGCGAATGATCAAACAAGTTGTGACATTCTTTTAAGGATAGATAACACTAACCATAACCTATATCAATAAAAAAGGAGGTGTGCAATATTCTTGTCTAAATCAGTTAGCGAAAAAGACTTGGAACTGGTGTGAAGAAAGAGACCTTTGGGTGTTCGTATCACATGTGTCTTCGAAAGATAATTCTAATGCAGATTTCGAGTCAAGAAGGCTTGAACCCGAAACAGAATACCCCTTATCAGATAAGGCTTTTCATGAAATATTAAAGAGGTTTGGTCAGCCGGATATTGATTTATCTGCTACAAGATCAAATAGGAAAGATTAGTCCATTTGACGGGTCAATTCCAGAAATTTCAAATTTTTTACGCAAGAATATGATAATAAAATATTGTATAGGTCTTTCAATAGTTTTTGATCAGCGACTGCCTTAATTCCTGGCAAAGATCTAGGAGAAGACACTCATGTTAAAAGGTTCTTTAAGAGTGTATCAAAACTGAGACCGCCGAGGCCAAAGTATGATACAACCTGGAACCCAAAAGTGGTTTTAGATCATATTGGACACTGGGACCCTAATGTGGAATTGAGTTGAGATAAGCCCTCGTTTAAATGATCGATTTCGTTAACTTTAGTAACAGGACATCGTATTTAAACACTGACATCGATAAATATTCGAAACATTCAGAGCGTTGACGGTGGAATGGAGGTAAAAATTCCCTTGCTCGGAGCAAAAATTGTTTTTATCGTTTAGAATACCATACGATCCTGTCTCTACGCAAACTCTCAGTCGTTGGATTAAACGATTATTAACGGACAATGGTATTGGCACAAACAGTTTTAGTACCAATAGTACACGGCACGCTGCTACATCAGCCGCGAATAGAGGTGAACATCATAGACTAATCTGATAATCTGTTCAGAAGAGGCGCTTTATACAATTATGATAAAACTTCATTCACAGGTAAGCTCGTTTAATCATCTAATTATTCACTTTTCTTGATAGAAATCCTAGCTTGAAAATTCCAACACACAGAACATGCAAAAAGCAGAAATCGTTGATGTTAAGGGTTGTCCATCGGGAGAATTAACCTCTAAACTAGAGAGCCTTCCTCACAGAATCATTTCAGGAAGAGTTTCTTCAAATTTGTATTGGGCAATATGAACTTACTGCTTAAAACTACACATTGCTGGTGGATTTTTGAACATATTATACATTCACAGCTTGTTCATTCTACCCCTCTTGCTCTTTCACTATTATGTACATTTTAAAGTTACTGTGCTTTAATACTTTTTAAGTAATTATTTGGAGCGTCGCACATACGCACGCACTTAAGTGACAGTACAACCTTAGCTGTAGATTTTGATAGATCTAGTACATTTTTGTTTGATTAAGCTATCATTTTTATTTTTGGTAGGATTCTTCGAGTTCAGAGTTTATTACTCACTACTCTTCCCGCTAATTCTTATTAATATTTTTTTTCGTTATCAGACTACTTTCTAAGTCTTAAGATTTAAGTAACTATTGTAGAATTTATTTTCCTTAGAGGACTACTTAGCTCCAGGAAATTTTGAATAAAATTAAAATTACAATAATTTCCTATTTATAATAGATAAAAGTATTTCATTACTGTTCTCGGCCGGTGCCGCGTTTGCTAACAGTCGATCATAACGCACCTCTCCATAGGTCGGTCGTTGCGATGGCTAAAATCAACGAATTGAAGTTGGTCATCGATGCTGTAAAAGAGTATTTTAAGGGACTTGACGAATCGGTCTATAAAAGTGGTATCACTGCAATAGAGCACAGTTATGAGAAATATATTAGTCTCGAAGAATATTATGTTGAAAAATGAAGTAAAAAAACACAAAAAGTTGTTTTTCCTTATGAGGCCCGAAACTGTTCACCTCACTCTCATATTTTTTGCTGTCTTTAGAAACAGTGAAAAAGAAGAAAATTTTTTTCAAATCCCTCTTAAACATGCAGAAAACTAGAACTTGGGACTCATTATGGTCTTCCGTATAAAAAGGTATGACTCGATTATAAAGAGTTTCTTATTGTATGTGGACCTCATTTCGCATTGAACTATCTAGATGTCTTCCAAAAAGCACAAATCGAGTTTTTGAAGAATCTTCCGCGCATACTCAGAAATATAATATAAAATTTTAATTTTATAGACAGTAAAATTGCACACAGTGATGTGCTCCTACAGAAATATCTGTTACTCAAAACGGCTTTCCATTTCAAATTCATTTTCGCTCAAATAAGAACCTCCTCTAGGTTTATCATTGAGTTGACCTTTAAAGCTGAAACAACCGTTGTCGATCCACAACAAATTTGTCAATTATATCATGTAAGAGAAAATAAAGATTCTTTACACATCCTTACTAAATTTCCAATATACTTAACCCTTAGAAAGCATTATGTGCGTAATATTTATATAACCAACGAGATCAATAATCATTCATTGTTGACAAGTATAAACCCTGGGATGCTTCGCTCGGTCCACAATTTTAAGTATAACTTAATTATACTTAATTTTGTAATAGTTGCCTTCCCTTGCCACATAATTTTCTATTACTCGAGGAAATAATGATAGACACATATATATATTTATTTTTTCCTTCATAATATTGTTTTTATTAAATCTAAAGACGCAAAAAATGTCTAGTCGTATCTACAGACGTGCTTATACGCTTTAGAAGGCCTAATATAAATTTTCACTATAATAAATAGCTTACATTGTTAACAGTCTCATTTGATTTATTCTCTATAGTTAAGCCAATAATTATACAAGTAAGACTAATTTAAATTTTAAAAAAGTTTACTGTTAATCAAAAATTTAAACATTCGCTTGAAATTACTTTTTTTACGTTGACAGCATAATATTTTTATGATAACAGCTAAAAAATGAAAATAACATAATAAATATGATGCTACATAAGAGAAAGTCACTGCGTAGTATTATTGGTGTGTTCAATATAGGTTTATTGATTTTTGTTCTTTTTATAAACACTTTTTGGAGCCTAAATTGACAATCACGTCATTTCTAATAATTTAGTGATGTTATAAAAAATGAGAAGAAGTGCTACCTTTTTATGGGTATCAGGAGGAGGTTGATTTATTTATTCATTTTAAATTCTTTTAAAGAACTTGTATTTACATCAATAAGCCATGATTACGATTTCAGAAAGATTCGATAATGATTTTTTTCAACAAAATTCGAGAAAAAAAAACCTTTTGTTGTGTTTTAAATTTTACTTAAATATTGAAAATGGAACGAAATTTTTGTAGGTTACATGTTTTAAATCAGAAGTTACATTATGTTTATTTCAAGACGTTTCAAATAATTGTTCTATTTTTCTTTATTCATTAAAATCAAACAATTTTATTTAACAATTTAACCATTTTTAATTGCAATAATTAAAATTGCAACGTTAAAAGTTTAAATTTTCAAACTTGGCTCTCTGAAATTAGAACGACTCAATGCTTTATATTTTAAACAATTGCGTTTCAATCGTGTTATATTTAAATATTTTATTTATAATTGTTTTATTTGCATTACAAAGTCAAATAATACAAAAGTATTCTTTTTTTAATATAATTTTTTTTAATTGCGTAGGTCAGATCACATTTCGTTCCTAATCTCAAAAAATTGAAAAAAATAATTCAACTTTCATCAATTCTTTGAGGGTAGGAACAAAATATCTGTGTCATGAATCTATTATAATTTGAAATTATTTATAATTTGAAAACAGTTTGTAAGTTAAGTTATGACGTTTAAATTTGTTTAACTACAAACGCTTTCAAATTTTCTATTTGAAAATTGCATATTGTTTATGTTTGAGCAGATTCTGAATCGTGTTTTAAAATTAAATATTGTTCAATTTTGTATACTCACACTACAGTTCCATTTAAAAACTTATTAATTTATTTATATTTATAATTGATCAATTTGAGAAAATTATCATCCAAATTTTTTTATTTTGTCTTTAATTTAAATTGCATTATGAAATGTGATATTTCTGAAATTTCAAGTGGTTGAATAGATTTTCATCATAAATATTTCCAAAATTCCCGGTAAGAAAATAAATTCATTATCGTTTGCCAGTTTTTTTTTTCCAGTCTCCAAAAATGTCGAGCTATTCCCCGGGTTTGAGACCCAGCGGCCACCCTTAAAGTGCTTTCTAGGGCTCGATTTTTAGTCAATGTATTATAAATGATAAGTTATCTCCTACAAATATGAATTGTCTGATGTCATATTTTAAGCACGTAATCTAAAGGGTTAAGATGAATCCCTCATTGAGGGGTTGTTTAGAAAAATAATCTTATTTTCCTTAATTAATAAAAAATAGATTATATTGTATGCGCCTGAGAAGGAGCAGACTGCCACCGCGAGTTTACCCATGGTGAACTGATAGCGCTGACATTCAGTTCATCATCGGTACACTGACGGTGGCAATTCGCTTCTTCCCAGGCGCTTAAAATGTATCATATTTCCAATTAATTAAGAAAAAGAAAAACAAAACAAAAAACATTTTCCAGAAAAAAAACTCTGTGACGGATTGTGTTGAGCCCATTAGATTATATGGTTCAATATAACATCAAACAATTCATAATTGTAGGAGAAGGGTTGTCACTTATAATACGTGGACTAAAAATCAAGCTCTAGAAGGCGCCTTAAAAAGGGAAAGTGAGTGAAAAAGATTTTTGTTGCATCATATTCATATATTTCTTTGTTCCAATACATTATTAACTATGTAAAGTCGCTATCACATATTTTACCTAAAGCCTAAAACATTTTACTACTTTAAGACACATGGGCATTCTTATCTAATCTAATCGAATTAATTAATTAATCAATCAACGATACAATAATGTAATAATATTTTGTTTTTGGCACTGATACAGATTTTCGAATTTTATAATACTACTTACGCGGGAGTAGGGGTGGAAAGAGGTGCTGGTACGAATTCGGTGGTGAGTTTGGGCGCGGTGCTGATATCGAGCGAGGGGGCGAAAACGGATGCGGATGTGGAAAAAAGAAAGCATAACGATAATGTTCATATAATGATGGTGTCATTAAAACTTTTTCATTGTTGTCTACTCGTATTAACATCATGTGCCCATTAATATCGTACATTGGATGAGGAACACCACGAATACGAACTCCATAGATGTACTCATCATCCCCTGCTAGTTCATCAACAACTCCGGAGATTAGAGGTATCATATTTTGAAATCTATCAGCGAAATAATAAACATCAGCAAGTCTGTTTACCCTGCGAGGAGGTTGTAGAACAGACGATGAAACTAATTCTGTAAGAAAAAATACAGAAATAGATCAGTTTTAATCTTTAGCCGATGTAATACTTATACGATCCCTAACTTGCCGAAATTTATCGCGTTTGCTTACGTCAACTGAAATATCGAGTGGAAAGTACAGATGGGCAGTGACTGTAATTTACCAAATTTACCGAATTTCTGAACAAATTTGCCGTATTTACCGTAAATCCGGTAAATTGTAGTTTGCAAATAAAAATTTACGCAGTTGAGTGATTCTTTAAATCATAAATGAACTATCATCAAATGCAAGAGTTCATTTTGCAGATATAATCCTACTAAGATTTTTGGATCCAGGAAAAATGAAGTGTCGAGTCGTTGACGACCATTACACCTCGTTAACATAGCATATAGTCAAAGTCGTATAGTGTTAGAATGATTTTTTTCCTAAAGTAAAAAATTAATAAATTTATTGTTTACAGCTGCCTAAAAATCGTGAGTAATAATTGATGATAATTCTAACTCTTCGCATTATATTTTACTTTTGTGGTATCTTTTCATTACTTCGAAATTAATTTATCAAAAATACGCACATGACTGTCCGGTTTTATATTTAAGTAGGCATATACATACATCAGAATAATACAAATTTTCATAATTTTCTAGATAACAATAAATATATCTACAGTTTTACAATATGCATCAGGAATAGACAAGTATGAAATTATTTTATTTTAACTTTCCTTTTTTTATATTATTGCATAACACCGATGGCACTTGTTTTTGAGAGGTAAGCTTCCCTTAAAACGTCTAAAACGTAATACTTGCACTTGTCTCTTGACATGTTAGCATTGTAATTAACGAGAAACAATATGAAATTACGTTTTGCTCTTACTCATCTGCTGACAGCCTTATGAATTAAAAATATATATATACCTACCACTTCTACGGTAAATAAGATAAATTTGATAAGAAATGTGATAAATTTAATAATTAGCGTTCGTATCAAGAAAACTACATTTTCTTGAAACGAACGTGAAAAACGACGGCCTTCGTACCGCGTCGAACATCGTGATGCGAGACCCTAAAATAATACGAGACACCCTAAAATAATACGCGTAATTCAAAAAATTGCAAAACAAGGCACAATATGAGTCGACAAATCCGACAAATCCGACCTGCTTTTGGAGAATTTTTAAAAATCAAATTCTAGGGCCTTATGAGGGGTGACCCATCTAACAACCCAAAAATAAGGGTATATTTTGGGATTTTTTGGGGGTTGAAGAATATAACAAATATTTCCAAAAATTTTGCGGGTTATTGAGGAACTTTTGAACTACAAAAAAAAATTTTTTGAGCTATAAATATTCATACAATTTTTAATTATAAGGGCGAATATCCAACATGTTCAGCGGAAAGATGAGACATTGCCGGCACTCTAGTTTCTCACAAATTTGTCTGACCCAAAAAACAAAAAAGTTTCTTGATGTTTATATTCATAGTTCCTTTCTGAACCAAAAAAAGTGGAAAAATAATCATTTTCGACAAAATGGCAGCCGTTGCAACAAAAATATTGATTTTTATCCAAAAATTTGCATAAAATTGTTCAAACAATAATTGTTTAAAATAATTTTTTGCAGTTCAGAGTGGTAAAAAGAATCATTTCAACTATATGTATATCACATGTCATCACATTTCCTATTGTCGTCAAAAAAGGTGAATGGGTGACATTTTTTTCTAAAATAGGTTGCAAATAGGTGATAAACAAATGTTAAATGAGACAAACAAACAAGTTGTAATTCGTTGTAAGCCGGGAGATGACTAGAATTTTTTCTTTGATTAAAATAACCACCCTGAAAAATGGAGTATTTACATTTCCACTGAGAACTAATTTTCAATTTAAAAAATTAAAACTATTTTCTTTCAAAGACATTCAATTTCTTACTAGATAGTGAAATTCGTTACCAAATTTTTAAATTTTCAAGCAAAAAAGATTAATAGTCTGCATTTTTTAGCCATAAAAGTTCAAATTTTTTACCAAAAACTAGGCAGATGAATTTCTATTGAGAAAAATTAATTTCTTATTAAAACAACAAAAATGAAAACGAATTTTCTACGAAAAAGTTGAATTTTATACCAAATTGAGAAGGAATTTTCAATAAAAACAAAAACGAATTTTCTTAAAAACAGTTTAATTTTATACTAATTTGTTGCATTTCAAGCCAAAAAGCCTAATTTTCTATACAACAATTTAATTTTAAAAACGAGAATATGAAATAACAACAAAAAAGTTAATTTACAATTACCCAGTTGACTTTTTAACAAAATATTTGGAATTAAAAAAATTCGTTCAACTTTCAACCAAGGAGTGGAATTTTTAATGAATCATTTTTTTGGTTCAAAATTTTAATTTTTAGTTACAAATTCTACTATTTATTTAAAAATTTAACTATTTTATTGAAACATAAAGTCTTTTGTTAAAAAGTAATCTTTTTTGGTGAAAAAATTATATTGTTTGGTAGAAAATTCATTTTTTTAATTGAAAATTCATATTTTTTGGTTGAACATTCATCTTTTTTAGTTAAAAATAATTTTTTTATTTTAAAAGTCTATTATTGTATTTTTGTTTTAGAAATATTCTCTTTTACTTCAAAAACATACTTTTGAAGAAAATTCATATTTTTTTGCTGAAAATTTATCTTTTGGTATAAAATTGTGTTTTTTTGTTGTTAAAAATTCACCTTTTATATTTGAGCGTTAATAATTTTTATCGAAAAGTCTACTATGATTATTTTTGCCGTTTAGTTTAAAATTCTACAAATTGGTTGAAAGTTTAATTATTTTATTGAAAATTGAACTACGTTCTTAAAGTCACCTTTTTTGATAAAAATTAACCTCTCGGTTCAAAAAATGTATTTCAATTGAAAGTTAGTTCTTTTGATCAAAAGAAAAACAAAAACAAAAAAAGTATTATATTTTTTTCAGAATTAATCTAAATTCAACTAGGGTGAGTGACCCGGTGAATGAACACTTAAGGAAATCACTGATTACAACTAGTCCATTTCACGTTATAATAATTTATTATTCTTACAAAACTTTTGAAAATAGATTCATAAGGGTTCAGATTTCATAATCCGATGAACAAATTTTGTTTTTACCAAAAAGCTTTATAAAAAATAATTAAATAGTGCAAAATTAATGAAAACTTCAGTGAATGAACACTGTGAGCCAATGAATGAACAGTAGAGCACCAGTGAATGAACACTATAATCACTAAAAATTAGAATTAGGATTTAGGTATAAAATTACATATAAAATTACATACGTACATTACAAAATCAGCAATTAAATAATGTAAAATATTAGAAAGCGTTGCTAAATTCATTAAATGTATTATTTCAATACAAACAACAAGACATTTGGATATAAAGAAAGGAGGGAATACAAAAGTTGAACACAGAACTAGGTTAACTTTTCCTAATTTTTTATTGCAATATTTATTTATAAACATTTCTATCAGTTCTTTTAACCTTACAAAAAATAAAACTTTTCTTTTAAAAATAGACAACTCTTATCAAGTGACTACAATAGAAAACTGCGATTTTTAGGACACATAACATTTGTAATACAACACCTTATTATGTTGCTTTAGGTTACATTAGCAAATATAATTATAAATCACAGTGTTGTAAAAATGGAAATTATTTAAACATTTATAAATATATATTGAATAGTACGCAGTAGTACCTAGCACGAATTAATGTTTTTTTTATAGTTAAACAGCGTTTTCTAAATGCAAAAAAGCATTAAATTTGTAACCTCAAAGTTGCCTTACCTTTGATTTAGTTCGTGCATACTTTTTTGATGTTCTAACCACAAAAATATACATTTAAACTATAATTATTTATAGTTTATATTTATATTTATAGCTTCGATATTTATAGTCACATTAATTGAAATAAACTTATTTATATGTAACGAAACAACAGCCAGGTCTCCGTCACCTGCTGTTCATTCACCGGACCTGCGGGGTGACAATTTTGCTCCAATAAATGAACACAGCGTTCGTTCACTGAAACATGGGCAATTTAAAGGTCCAGTACGTGAACATTCATTTATTAATAATAAAAACGTGCTTTTTGTAAAAAACCTTGTTGTAAATTGAATAATAATATCTTACAACTATAACAGCACAATTTTGATGCAGAAAAGGTAAAGAATTTTTTTGTAAAAGCAGTGTTTACAAGGAGTTGCTTAGGCACGTACCGTATAGTGGTCGACGACTTTCTCACCATCACTCACCATAATCGATGATGCTTCACATTCAAGAAATTTAAAAAATTATTTACAAGAATTTACTGCAATGAATTGTATATTAAACTCTTAGAAATTGCTTCATGATTTTAAATATATAGAAATTCATAAAGACTTTAGCTTTGAAAGGTTATATTTATATATTTTTCGCATTAGTGTTCATTCACTGGTGACTGTTCAGCCACTGGATCACTCACCCTATTTTCTTAAAAAGAAATCTTTTTTTATCAAAATTTCAAATTCGTCTTACTTGCTTAATAATTAAACTGGCTTGTAAAATATTCATATTTTCAAATTAAAAATTGGAAAAGGTGACAAAAGATGAGAAACCCCAAAATAGGAGAAAAAGGTGACAAATTCTTAAAATAGGTGACAGAAGGTGACAAAATTGAAAATAGGTGACAAAAGGTGAATAGGTGACACTCTGTGATGACTGGTATATGTAAGGAGAACTGACTCGGTCAAATAGTTTTTGAGTTTTCTTGCTGGCAATGTTGAAAAATGTGAAAGCGAGAAAAGCGCGTTTTTAAACATTTGCTTACATGTTGAAAATTCTTGAAACAAATAATTTTTTTGTTTCTTACGGGTTTTTTCTTTTAGCGGCCATTTCATTCTACTCCGATATTATCATTTCTCATTCATTTTTATTCGGTCTATTAACCTTCTTCTGGGAAATAATGACGTATGATAGGAAGACGTTATCGTCTAATGATGGTTATGCTTATTTTTAGAGTAGCACAATAACCAATTATCTTCGCCGAGATAAGTGAAACTTTATTTTTTTTATATAAAAGTGGGTATGTTGCTGAAAACCAGCTGCATTTTAAAATCTGGTGCAACTTGGTTTTCCAGCTGGTTGAAGTGAAAATACATAATTGTATTTGTAGACGGTCATGACTTTTTCTATACATCCAGGCTTTACTTTGAATATCGAGGGCCATGACTAACCTAACATTTGGAAGTTGCATTACTTCGTAAAATTTTGTTCCCTCGATATTCTGGGCAATTTTCAAAATTAAAAAAAAAATTATGGCGCACATGAGCGCATTTGAAGACGAATTAATCCATGTCCTCAAATTTATATTGCACATCACTGTTAGGAATTTAACACCTGCGTTA
>NC_046660.1:71580288-71595338 GCF_010883055.1 Belonocnema kinseyi | reverse complement strand
ACCTAATATAACTTCTTAAGTTTTGTGCCGCCGAAATTTTTATCGGTGGCGCATTTGAGCGCATTTGGAGCGCAATTCATCGGGCTATAGAAACCCCGAAAATTAAGAGTGAGTGGGGGTTGGTATAACTGACTTCAAAGAGTGGAAAAAAGAATAGAAAGAGAGGTCCGATCAAGTTCAGACATCGGTGACCCACTGTAGTACTTCGAATCTCAAACTGTCAAGTCTTGTGGTAGCATTAGTGACAACTGTGTTTTTTTGTGAGTCTAATATTTATGAACGGAACTTATTTTATGTTTCATAACTTCTATGTATGACTGGTTGTGAAACTGCGCAATAAGAAAAAGTGCGTGCTTCTCCATTTGAAGTGTTTACGTGCAGTGTTTTGTTGAAAAGAGTCATTTGTTTTTGGATATTGCTGTCTTTGAATGTTAGAATCAAGTTAGCAATGTAGTATCTGAACTGATTATTAGAGACAAAGCTCTTCTTTTAAACGTGATGCTCAATGGCACCCAAACGTTTAAAGTACGTAAGCAGGTAAAACACTTATTTAACGCGTATCAATAAAGTTTCTTCGTCATTTTCGCTAAATATTCAGTTGACCCTTGTCTTCGTATTAGATAAAATATTTGTTACTAGGCAGTAAAATCCACCGGAAATGGTTGAGACGCCCCTGCCTGTTTACATTGGGAGCGGGCTATAATAAGTTAGTTCCAACCCACCTTCATCCCAAAAAGCGGCGCTATAGAAGAGTTTCACTGTAATTAGAATATTTGTGGGGAAGGCTTGTTTACCCCCATTGAACTTTTCAGATTAATGGAAAAAATATTCTTTTTCGTCACTTATTCGTTTAGTTTTTGGTCCTCTACAACATATGTCAAGTTTGTCAAAATCGGCGATGGACACCTGCGATACCTTCGTTATTTTAGTGCTTTTCATTTTATTTCTCTAACTTTTAACTCCATATCTCAATTCGTAAAGTAGAAATCGGATAAGAAAAAGTCAAATATCTTAACATATTAGGTTTTCTATGATTTTAAAACCAAAATATTATAACTGATGGCATTTCAAATAAAAAACATTATTTTTTATGAAAAATGTTAAAATTCACCGAAAAAAACATTAGTCTGAGCCACGTTTTTTACAAGTGATTTTTTTCTGACCGTCGTTTCTTATCAAATTTTGCAAAATGATTGCATTTTGAAGGACAGCTTATTTTTGCCGGAAAAACATCCTCTACATCTCCACTATTTTCAATTTTGAAAGTCAATTTTGCTAGAAAAGGCCAACGTAACTAATAAAACTGCTCAAAAATTATGAATGTTCTTTGAAACTTATGAATTGAAGCTTATGAATTTTATTATTTCAAACAAAAAGTATTGAAATCCGAATAGAATGATTTTTGTTAAAAAATAAACAATTTAAACTGATACAAACGAACATAATCTAAGCTAGTCAGATTTCAACAACAGTTATTTGCAACATTTTTGAGACATATCCTTGCACTGCATTTTTGAAATAGAATATAATTTTTCTTTTAAATTATAAATTTTTTGAAAGATATATACATTAAATAGTTTAAAAAAATAAATCTATCTACGCATATATTTAATCAACCAGGAATGATTTTTCGATGTTTCAACATGTTTATATTGATCAGACTCTTCTTCATAACAGCTAAAAATTTTCACTATTGAGAGTACACTATCAATGTAAATAGAAAAATATATTTGTTGAGTGTTATATTTTTTCAATCGTTCTTCTGAGTCTCCTTAGATGATAAACGAAGAAGGGAGAAAAAGAAGTTTAAATATGATTATTTTCGAAAATAAAATAAATTATTACATACTTACCAAAAGAAATAAGGAAAACCGCTAAAATTAGGAGCGAAGTGCCAATGATGATCGGCATTTTTTTCTAAATGGAAGAAACTAGTCTATGGAAAATCTCAGGAACAGTTAGTGTAACTGTAAAGAATTCTCCCAAAACATTGTTGATCAAATGATATATACATAAGTATATATATATATGAGTCATATATATCACATGAGTCATAATAAATATTGTCAAACGTAATTGAAGCTACTCAGAGGACTTTATTCTTATCTTTTTTGACATATTTGTAATCCATAAATAATCTTTAATTCCCAAAAAAAGCTATGAATTATATGGTATATGCGTAATCTAATAAGACTTAAGTTTTTACTTAGAATTTTAAAATTCTAAATGAATTTTCTGTCAAATTTTGTTCTTATTTTAACAAAAGGGCAACTTACCTTTGACTTATGGCACTTGCGCTTTCTTTCGAATTGCAGTATCTTCTTTTAAGAGTCTATTAAGCTATATTTGAAAACATACTTACAAATTAATACAGACAAAATCTAAAAATAAAATTGAAAAGACAGCTCGCATATTCTTATATAAAAAGGACCTGAAGACTTATTTTTATTAAAAGGAAACTAAAATATTCTTTAAAAAGCTTTATTAATATTTTAAAAATACATTTCAATTCAAAAATAGAGATCAAATATGAAAAGAAAACATTTCTCGCATCAATTTTTATTTCTTTTTAAAAACGGAACTTAAAAAAATTACAGCTGGGCTGGTAAAAATGATGTATTCTTTATAGTTTGCATACAATAATAAAACGAAAAATGAGAGGCAGCAATAAAAAGGCATTACACATGTAAATACAGCACTTTATTTTTAATATATATTTATACCTCGTCTACTAATTTATATATATATATATATATATATATATATATAATTCAGTGATATACATATTCAACAATAAATATATATTGAAGTGGTTCCGTTTTGCGTGCAGTTCTAGCATCCGAGCACCGATAATAAAATATTATGTTCACCCATTTTCCTTACAAACTAAATAAATGAATTTACGTAAATTGTTTTTTAAACACACTCTAACGCCTTTTTTACTCTTCTCAAACTTTTTTTTTTTTAATTATATATTAACTCAGGAAAAGGCAGGCCAGTTTTCGGTGACATTGTACTGATTTAATGTTATCGTTGATTTTCTACGTAATGATATAAATATAATAGGTATCAGAGACAGTTTATATTGGAACATAAATTTTACTTTTCATAGTGTTAATAATA
Organism: Belonocnema kinseyi; assembly: GCF_010883055.1. Taxonomy (NCBI): domain Eukaryota; kingdom Metazoa; phylum Arthropoda; class Insecta; order Hymenoptera; family Cynipidae; genus Belonocnema; species Belonocnema kinseyi. Next base: position 71,592,215 of record NC_046660.1, on the reverse strand, counting down.
TAACTAAAAGCAATAGAGAACTTTAATTTACATAATCATTATTTTCAATAACTAAAGACAAAACTATCTCATGGCCGTTCCATATATGTTCACGTCTCACTCTGCTTCTAAGTATGTTTACAAAAATATTGGAAGGGCATTTTACAATTATTTTTCATACGCAGTCATTGTGTTTGCTTGATATTTTTCAATTTTTCTTATACGCAAGGATAAACTAAATTTATATTATTGTTGAATAAACAAGTAGCAAGGATATCTTCATAGGAACAACTTTTTCACATAAACTATTTTGCCATCAAATTTTATTAAAAAAGAATGTAACCTTGTTTTTATCTTTTAAAAAATCGAGTCATAAAAACACTAAAAGGAAACGTAATTATTTCAAAGGGATTTTTTAAAATCGCATTTCATTTTGATAGAATCTTTAATCTCCGCTGCGCGCGCCTATAGCATTTTCTGGAGTTGTTAAGAAAATTCAAAAAACATTATGATAATAGGCCAAATCAATATTTCAACGAAAGTGTTAATCTTCAACCAAAAAGTTGAATTTTAAAACAAAACAAATAATTTTCAAACAAAAATTTCGATATTTCGCCAAAAAAGATTCGATTTTTACCAAACGAGACAGTTGAATTAATTCACAAAAGACGAGTTTTCAATCAAATATTTCAATCCTTAACCAAAACAGATTAATTTTTAACCCAGGAGATTAATTTTCTGCTCGAAAAGACAAATTTTCAACGGAACATACAAATTTTTAACAAAATAGTTACAAGTTCAAGCAAAAAAAAAATTCTAAACAAAATATATAATTTTTTAATTGTTTTAGCTAGAAATCTTTGATTTTCATTCAAAAAAATTTAATTAATCCAAAAATGATATATTTTTAACAAATTAGTTGAATTCTGAACAAAAAAAGTTTAAATTTCTACGAAAAGAAATGATGAAATTCATTTCTTTTCGTCAATCTTTCAAAATTAAAAAAAAATTGCATTAAAATCTTTTAGCCTTTCTTCGATATTTTTGGAAATCCTTTCAAATTTACTTTTAAAATTAATTTTTTTTTTAATCATTTTTAATCTGTCCCCGAAATTTAAAAAAAGTTGTTTACTTTCTTGAAACCTTTGAAAATTGTTTAAAAACTTCCGAGTGTCGAATTCGAAATCTTCAAAAATTTACATTTTGTTAAAAATGTTTTGAAATCTTTTCAAGGTTTAAACTCTTTTTGTATCTTTATAAAACTTCTAAATGTCTCTTAAGCGTACTTTAATCTTTCTTTAATTTTCTAATCTAGTAAAATACAATTTTTTCTTTTAAACCTCGTACAATGTTTTACTAAATTCCATGTAATAATTTGACATCTTTCAAAATCTTTTAATATTTTGTCTTAAAATTCATTTTCTATAATCAGAAATCATTCGGTATTTTCGCAGGAATCTTAAGCATTTTTTATTCTCTTGAAAATATATAAAATCTCACATGATTTCAAAATTTTCTTAATCTTCTGAATAACTTGTGAAATAATTCAGTTTTCTTACAAATTTAGTTTAAAAATATGATTTTCTCAGATGCAAATTAAAAATTCATAATTTGGCTTGGCATTATTATTTCGACAATGAGAAAAGTGGACATTTAAAATGTCTTCAAAATCTTTTAATCAAAAAATATTGAATTTTTTATAGAAGATTTGTATATTTCCGCTCAGAGCAGAAATACACAATTAAGTAAATATTTTTTAATTGTTTCAATGTATATGTTATCATGATTAAAGGAAATTTTTCAAATTCATCAGTGTTTTTAAAAATTGAAAGTTTTATATTTTTAGGAGAATATGACATTCTATTCATTTTTTAAAGATTTTAGTTGAAAAGAATTCTTTCAACTAACTTTTCCATTCTACCTGAAAAAAATAACAGCTTTTTCCAATTACCAACGCAGGTTTCCGCACAACTATGGTTTCGAAATATTAATCAAAACTGGTGGCACGCACTTTCTAATAATTGGATGCGATTATGGGTTTTGAAAAAAAGTCAGTCGTACCAAGAAATTATGATTTCATTTATTAAATTATCATCTTTAAAGGACTGAATAATACATCTATAAGAATATTTTATCAGTGACTATAATAATAACAATGATAATAATAATAATAACAAGAGACACATTCTTCTCGTACAATCGATTCGCGCCGTAAAACAGCCGACGGCCTCCTATGCAAAGAGGAAAAATGCAATTCAGCGCTCTAAAATTAGTGGCAACAAATGGCTGTATACTTGTTTCTACTTTCGGGACGTATGAATTTTCTTATTAATAATAAATATCCTCGATCAAAGTTGAAATAGTGCAACGTCTCAACTATTATTATTTTCAAGTAGTTTATGGCTTCTCCTTCAGAGACGTATCCTCAAAGAAAACTTTTTATTTTAATATACTAAGATTCCCGAGAGTCAAATAACTTTAAAAACCCTCTGAAAGATTAGATGTTTCTTAAGATTTCATTTTTGACCTCATCTCTTTTTCGCGGTACCAATTTTCACCTCGCAAAAAATGTTTTTCTTTTTTTTTTCTCAAAAGAAAAATAGCGTGAGACCGAAAACTCAAATTTAGGATACGCCTCTAACAATATGTCTAATGTATAATCTGGCGCAACAACGCGTCTCAGTCTTAGCCAATTTTTGTTATTTACGAACCAATCGTTTATCATTTTTTTCATTATTTTTGATCATCGTGAAGCGAAACTGATGTCTTTCAGTGAAAATTTTCATTCTAGGTAAACTCTTTGGGCTTTAGATATTTGTAACGTGCCTGTTATTTTTGGATGAAACCAAACAGGAAACTTCTAAGCAAGGAAATTTGTCACTGAAGTTGATCATAGTTAGAATGCTACGCGCATTAATTCGAGACAAGTATATATTCTCTAAAACGAAAATTTATGCAGAATATTACTGATGCTTTATTATCTCGAGAATATTGCGAATCCCTTTCCCTCTTAACAAACACCACATTGGACATTGTGTTTCACTTCACACCTGATCCGCTTTTCACTCGATTCAGCTTCGCATGAGACCTTTACTTTAATCAAAGAATTTCATTTAACAACATTAACGCTAAGGTGAATTTTTGAAAAAATAGGTTTACTCGCAAGCTTCCAGTGTTCTCAAAAAAACTTTCTCGAGAATATTCTCCAAAAATAAATTCTGGACATCTTGACATTACTATTAATATTGCTGCGTGAACGCTAGAACGTTTATATCCTCAACTTTTTTTTGTCTAAGGCGCTACCACTTTATTTTGTGATTCTCTACTACCTAAGTGTACAACATATCCGATACTGATGCACTTGCCAAAAATAGTCAAATTGATAGTTGAAGTCGGAAGAATGCGAAGTTCAGACTACCGTTCATCAGCTACGTTCGTTTTTCACCAAAATGGCGACCCAGTGAGCAGGCTTGCATTGAAAAGTATTGAAAAATTGCATGCATCCAGTGGTAACGTGAGAAATATTGAATTTTTCTGAATCCCGCTTTTGTCCTCCCGTTTTGAATCTCCACAGCATTAGAAGTTATCTCTTGAACTGAATCACTTTCTGTACCTAGCGCCAACAATATTTTTCTGAATACCACAATGCAACCAAGAAATAGAAAATGTTTTATCCTTCTTTTTACATTTAGAAAATTTTGCTACTTTTATTTACTGTTTTTAGAATAATAATGAGGTAACGATTTTTTTTAAACATAACATCGGTCATTCTACGATGTCGGGAATAATTTTCACACAAAAGGCTCTGAAAAAATAATTCGTTGAATTGTTTATCATCGTTTTATATTTCTTTAATTGATAATATTTGTACATACAAAATATTTTACGATAAAGAGATGTATTCTTGTACAGTATTCTACTATTATTTGCAAATCTCAGACTTTTGGGGCGCGTTCTAATGCTTCAAACGAAAATTGTGTTTTTAATTTAATGCTGGTTACGTCTGCCAGCTCCGATCGGCTTTAAAAGGGATTGGAATCTTATTATCTTCGCCACCTAATGAGGAATAAAAAACGAAGGACAGAAACGACATTCTCAGGGATTCAAAATTTATAATACTTTCTAATGCAAGGCTTCTTAACTAGGAACTTCCAGATTAAAACAAATAAATTATTAAAGAGCCTTAAGAGCCACACTGAAAACTGGGATTTCTATTAGAACCAGTTTTTGATTCCTAAGGATTTGCAACAAAAAGGAATTTGTAAAGGAGACTCTGGTTGGACCTTCAAAAAAGCCCAATTTTAAAGAGACTTTTCCGAAAAACCTATCTACAGTTAAAGGTCACATATAATATAACTCCATTTTGCAAGCGGCTGATTTGTGAATGCGTTTTCATGTCGACGTTCTAAAAGATACAAACTTTTATTTGATTCCTAACTTTAGTAAATCCCCAGTTTTTGTGTGCAATTGAAAAAGAATTTAATTTTATTGAGATGAAATATTATATGAAGAACTTGTTGACCCAGAAATTTTGTTTATGGAAATTAAGAAATAAGTTTAGCCTTAATCTTTAAAAATACTGATTGAAAATACTATTTAACAAACCAGTTTTAAAATTTTAAATATATAGTAAATAAAGTCTAGGATTTATTTTGTTTCAACCTGGAAACTTTAATGTGACACACTTCAAGAATTAAGTTAACTGTATTTTGTTTTGAAATTGTCAGCACACCTAGATTTGCATCTTGCTTTCGCAAAATTTGCCTCTATCTACAGTAAGTGTGTATGTATCTTAAGTTTTGTATGTACATTTATCATTGCTTTACAGGACTATACAAGTGTTTGCGTTGGTCCGAATGTTCTGCTATTTCATGTGTTTCTCACAGTTGTGTGGGTGTATTTAAGTTTACTATTTACATGTACGCGCTATGAAGTAATGCACTGAAATGAAGATCTTCAAAGTTTTCAGTCAAACCTGACCTATATTGAAATTATAATTTCATTTTTAAAATTAAAATTTGATAAGATACCACTCATTAGTGAATCATTACAGAATGGCCAGAGATCTTCATTTTCAAAAATCCCTGATTTTTCCCTGATGAATTTTTTCCCCGAACATGAATATTCCATGATAAACATTTGAATTTTGTGACATTTGAAACATATACTTTTTAACAAATTAGCTCAACTTCCGACAAGTAATTCACGTTTAAAAAAATAGTTGGATTTCGAAACTGATAAGATAAATTTTAGATTAAAAACGGCTGTATTCAAATAGTTGAATTTTCAAGGTAAAATATCGAATTTATTAGAAAACAGTTGACTTTGAAACGCGAATTTTTGCATTTTCAGCCAAACATGGAATCTCAACAAAAAATTTAATAGTTGATATTTCAATCAAAATAGGTGAGATTTTTGCGAAAAAAGGTGAATTTTAAAACCAAAAAGAAAAATTTTCAACAAAATACATGAATTTTTAAAGACACAGACAAATCTTCATCTAAAATTATAAGTTTTCTAACGAGAAAATATTAAATTTAAATTAAAAAGGTAAATTCTTAAAGAAAGATCAAAAGGTTACATTTTATGTTTAAAAATTAATTTTAAATAAAAGAAAAAACAAACTTTTAATAACATTATGAAATATTCAGTATAATAAATGAATTTTAAAATAAAATAATGAATTTTTAACTTAATTATATAATATATATATTGACGCTATTTACCTTACCGCGGATGGGACCATAGGGGAGTAATTTTCGTGGAAATGATGTTCCCCCAATCTCGAGTCTGATCTTGATGCGTGATGCTTCATGCGAATTATTTCTCTCGTTACGTACGTTGCCGCGCGCGCATCAGTGTTTACAAACGGTAAAAGTTCGATTTTAAGAAAACATATTGTGAAAGTAGTTATCTCACATTTGGTTCCAAAATATGGTGAGCACATCATTCTCTTGCGAAATAAACTGAACAATTGGTTAGTATTAACCCATTATTGATAAACCTTTGATTAAACTTGCCATACTTATGGTTATCTCATTTGACAAGAAAATTATCATGAGACATAAATATTATATGATTTATAAATTTTTTTATAAACCTCATTAACAAAGCATATAAGGAATTTTTGCACTTAAAAATTGCCTTAAAAGACCTAAAGCATTAACGGCAACGTAAATAGCGAGCAGAAAAATTTTCGGATGCCGAGCCATCGCGTTCGTGGTGGGGAAAGTGCTCGACCGAGAGTTAAGGGAAGCGGCAAGGTATGTAGGGACGGCTGTATATATATAATAGTAATTCTCAATGAAAAAATTAAATTGAAGTTCTGCCGAAAAAGATTAATTTTAAAATCCAAAAGACAAGTTTTCAAAAAAATACATGAATTTTCAAGTAAATAGTGGAGATTTCAATTCAAAAAATAAATCTTTAAGCAAACAGATGAAATTTTCAACTAAATGATAAATTTATCAACTAAAAAGAAAAATTTGCAACTTAAAAGATCCATTTTTAAACAAAAAAGGAAAAGTTGCATCTTCAGACAAAAAATGATTTTTTAACAACAACCAAAAAGGAATTTTCAACTAAAGTTGTGGTTAAATTTTCAACCAAAAAATAAAATTTTTCATTAAAAAACAGATTTTTTAGAAGAAAGCAACTGGAAAACAGTAAATAGAAAAATAAATACAAGGAAAATAAATTACTGACAAGAATATTATATGAAGATGGCGGCAGAGCTTAATTTTCAAAATTCTCTAATTCTTCTCTAAACATTAATATACAAAGAAAAAATCCTAATCTTATGTCATTTCAAACACAGAATTTTTTGTGGACGGAATAAGACAGTTTCAAATTAAAAATTTTAAAATTGATTGATTTATTATTTATTTCCACAAGAGTTATTTGGAATTCCTCTTATAGAAATTCCTTGACTTTCCCTGAACATGATTTCCTCGATTTTTTCTTAATTTCCAGGTTATTTATAAAATAATTGCTTTAACTGAGATAATTTTTTCTCCGACCGTCACTCAATACATAAATGGATTTAATGATGTGTCCTAAGTTCTTTTGAAATGCTTTAATTCTTCAAATACGGAGGCAGCCTAAGACGTGGTCCAAAACGATAAATTACAAATGTCCCCCTAAATTATTATGATTATCATATTACTTATAATAATTTCAATATAGTGCAAATTTGTCAGCAATTTAGTGAACCGGCAGACCTTTATTTGCAATGCACGAAATATGGAAATGTGCCTAGGTTTAAGACAACGTTCGACGAATAGTCTTATATCTGACCTGCTTACGAAAGAGTAAAGTAAATAAAAAATTTCGCTTCACTCAAATGAAAACAATGATCTCGTTTCCATTATACAAGAAACTTTTTAAATTATTTTTTCTGTAATATTTTTCTTGAAGCAGCAAATTTTTAAACAGGGTATTTTATTACTTTATAAACAGTAATTTCCACTAGCAAGAATCGAACAAAAAAGTCGTCGAACGCCTTCTAAATTCGAATTCAAGCCTCTGAAATAATTATTTTACACACATAAAGTCAACGTTGTTTTGGAAAAATTGGCAGTACAGTAATAAATTGAAAGATTTGAAAGTCTTCCGACATAAATTTCGTTCTTCGTCGTCTTTTTTCTCGATTTCTGATAAACCCAGGTTTTCATACACACAGATTTATAATCAAGTCTACGATTCATAAATATTTTTATAATCATTGGACTTTAGACTTTAAGACTAGTACCTCATAAGTCTAAGTAATTCCGGGGATGAAAAGGAATTGCTTTTTTTAAGTTGATGCAAAAACATCATTTAAAAGAAAAAAGGAAGCTATTTACATCTTTATTAATATGTTGTATCATTTATTTTTCCATCTTTTATTCTTTATTTCTCTAAAAGGCTCAAGTCCAACGATCAATCCCTGAAAGAGTAACACGTGTCTGAATGTTGAGTTTTTAATTAAAAATGCATATTTGAAATACATCTTCATAAAAAAATTTTTCATAAGAACACATCAATGAAACGCAAGTAGTACACACAATAAATCTGAGCATGTCCTAATTTGTCTATAACATCTTTCCAGTGCTTTTTCAAAACATTCTTGCACTCATCACAATCGATTTTCCATCGATCCTGCGATTATTTACAGTGAAACTTACGAGTTATTAAGACTTTGCTGTAAAAAATCGACTATGGTTAAAAACTTAGTTGTTAAACCAGCTACGTTAAAACAACATCCATCAAACGAGTGGATATTTACGAACCACGCGATTTTCTAAAATTCAAGTTCGACAGTATATAGATTTCTTTAGTGTGCATTTTAGGAATGTAAAAGAGAAGCAAGTATGAAGACATATTAGGAGAACTAGACAAACGATTCATTACACCACTGATTTTTTCAACAATAAATATCAGCTGTAAACTTTGTTAGAAAAAACATTAATATTAGGTTTGCAAATTAATTCGGTGCCTTTAATTTGATGTCTCGTTACTCTTGCTCTTTAAAATGCCAACCAAATCACGTCGGTCACCTCAGCTGCATTTTCTTTTAATTAGAATGCAAAAATAATGCATTGTCTCAAATGTTCCTTGTCGGAAGCTATTGTATTCACTTATTATCTTTGAGGTTAAGTCAGCACGACCGCCACCTATTGCTTTTTGTTTTGAAGCTTTAAAGAATGCATTGTCTCAAAAGTACCTTGTCGGACACAATTATATTTGCATAACATTTTTTAAGTTAATTCCGCAGGGCCGCCACCTATTATATTCTGTTTAAAAAATTTTAAACACAATAACAAAAAAAAGTTGTCTGCACGATACAAGTGACCAGACCACGATTACGGATTTTGATCCGCTTAATCTGAATATGGCCTTAGCATTTGTCCTACAAGTCTCAGTTTTCCCCTATATGCAGAAAGTAGGGAAAAGCCTAGGGATTTTCTGGTCCCAGAGGGCAAACAAAAAATTTGCCTGCATGCAAGAAGTGTCTAGGCTACCCTATTGTATTTTGAGTCTCTGAATCCAAATCTGGCCTCAGGACTGCATCTGGCCTAGATGCAGAAAATAGGCAGAAATCTAGGGATATTCTGGACGTTATTTTAATAATACCAGTATACGCGAAAATAGACAAATGGATGTTATATTTTGAAATTCCGCGACTTATAGAGACTTAATTTGTACACAGAAATTCTCTAGTGTGTCTTATGTTCCTCCTAGCTTGGTTGATTCTAGGGAAATTGAAGATCCTTCCCATATTATACAGATTTGTACGAGAAAAAACAACAAAAATGGCATACCCTTTGCAGTTTTGCGTGCTAAATCTAAACGAGAACACCAAATTTTTCAGGTTTGTTTCATTTTCTCTCTATATGAAAAATGTAGGGAAAATCCTAAGGAATTTCTGGTCACACAGGCCCATCAAAAAAAAATTCTCGGCACGGGATAAGTAACTGATTTCGCACGCAAAACTGTAAAGGATATTAGGTTTTTGTTCTTTTTTCCGTGTAAATCTTTATAATCTGAAAAAGTCCTTCAATTTCCCTAGAATTACCCAAGCTAGGGGAAATAGGAGGCACACTAAAGAATATATATTTACAAATTAAGTCTCTACAAGTCGTTGCACTTACAAATATAATATCGATGTGCCTATTTTCGCGTATACTGGTATTTTCAAAATAACATGCTAATTATACTTAAGGGGTTTCCTTATTTTCTGCATCTAGGGGGAAACTGAGACGCACAAGATCAATTCTGAAGCCAGATTTGGATTCAGCGGCTCAAAATCCAAAAATGTAGCCTAGTCATTTGTCTCGTGCAGACATATTTGTTGTATGGCCTATGTGACCAGAAATCCCTGAACTCTTCTGTACTTTTTGCATCTAGAGGAAAATTAAGACTCGTAGGAGAAATTCTGAGGCCAGATTTGGATTTAGCGGCTGAAAATCCATAAGGATAGCCTAGTCACTTGTCTCGTGCAGACAAGTTTTTTGTCTGGCCTGTGTGACCAGAAATCCCTAAACTTTTCCCTACTTTTTAAATCAAGGGAAAAACTGAGACGTGTAGGATAAATTCTGAGGCCAGATTTGGATTCAGCAGCTCAAAATTCATAAGCTTAGCCTAGTCACTTGTCTCGTGGAGACAAATTTTTTGTATGTCCTGTTTGAAGAGAAAATCCCTAGGCTTTTCCCTACTTTTTGCATCTAGGGGAAAACTGAGACGTGAATACAATGTTATCCGCCAAGGAATATTTAAGAAAATGCATTTTTTTACATTACAACTGAAAAAAAATACAGCTGAGGCAATTAAAGTGATTTAGTTAGCCTTGGAAAAATGTCCGGTGACACGTAAAACGTATAAAAAGTAGTGCCAGTGATTTCACAATTATCACTTTTGAAGTTTAATTGTCACATTGTGTTTCTGTCACAAACTGTGACAATTCAGCCCCCCCCCCCTCCCATACACTAAAACTGTGAAATTCCTTCCGGAAGCTTTCTTATCGGACACGATCATATTCACAAATGATTTTTTGGGTTAGGTGCGGAGAGCCGCCACCTATTAGATTGCGTTTAGAGTTTTAGGATTTACTATTTAAGACTACCTAAGGGTGACAAAACATTTTAAGTTTGACCGAGAGTTAGAAGACATCAAAGTAAAGAGACCCGAATCAATTTATAGACCTAATAAATTAATTTCGTATTGAGGGTGAATATATGCTCTTTTTTCTTACTTTCACCATTTAAAATGTTTCAAGAATGACAAATTCTAGAGAGAGAAAAAAACATTCGCATTTTGAAAACGATCCTCTTCTTTCCCATCGATTTTCCATGGGTCCCCCATGGAAAATTTTCCTTAATGCGCAAGTATTTTCATTTTTAATGTACCAAAAGCAATCGCTTTACTGATGCTTTCCCGAAAATAGGAAAACCCTTTGTCACATAGGAACGAAATAATAAGTTTTTAAATTCGAGACCAATTAATTTATTTCAGATCAGAAAATGTGATATGTTAAGACTCTTGATAAAATTAATAAATGGGTATTTCCCCATATAAAGTTCACTATTGCTTCACCGTGTAATATTTTTGCGAATATTTATTGAATTGTTTTAAAAATTAGTCAATTTCTTTTTTTATATATAAATTCACGAAAAGCGTAAAAGAGATATTGAATTTCTTTACCAAAAAAATATATCAAACAAATGTGAAGGACGTGAAAAATAATTTTTGCTTCTTCTCCAGTTACTTTTTCAATGTATCTCTGAAGAAAATATTCTTTTTTCATATTAATTTTTATTTAGTTTATCGCACTTAAACAAAGGAAAATTTTAAGTTTAAATTTTCACCCTGCGTTTTTTAACGTGCTACGATAATTGGATGGGGTTTTAACCATTTTTTATTATTCTTGAAAACTTTATAATTTTTCATTTTAAATGTTAAAACTTGAACTAGGTATAAAAAAACAGTTTCAAATTACATGATATGAATCTTTGTGAAAATGAACGTGAAAATGAATCTACAAAATTTAATAATTTGCAATTCTACGTATACTTTACAAATTCAAGAATTTTTACTTGTACCTCTTCAAAAATGTTGAACTTTGAATTGTAAATCCTTGAAATTTAAAGATTGAAAGGTGTTTAATTTTCAAAATATACAATTAAAAATTGTGTAATTTTAAAGTTTTATGATAAAAATTGTTCAATTTGAAGATTTTAATTTGGAATTTCTTCACTTTAGAAGATTTCCACTAGAAAATTCTTAATATTTAAAAACTTTTTATTATTCACCTTTAAATTTGAATAAAAGTCAATTTTCAATTTAAACAATTTAATATTTTTTAATTTTATATTTTTTAAATATACACTACCGTTCAAAAGTTTAAGTTCACCTTTTTTTTGATGCTATACATATTGAATATTAAACAATCCCTAATTGCGAATAATTAT
>NC_046660.1:71561940-71580188 GCF_010883055.1 Belonocnema kinseyi | reverse complement strand
ATAAATATAACTATAAGCATAACGAATTAATTTCATTACGAATCTTTAATTGTAAAGCTTGATAATTAAATAATTTTTAATTGTAAATCATAAAATTGAACTGTTTTAATAAAAGGTTTAAAATTACATACTTCAAAATATAAACTTTGAAAACTAAATCATTTTTATTCTTATATTTTAATCATTCAACCATTTTCAATTGTAATTCTTCAAAATTGTGGAACTTTGTATTGCAAATATTTAGAATGAAAGAGTTTTTACTTTTGATAATTCACAATTAAAAATTATGCAAGTTTTAAGTTTCAAAATTTTTAATTCTGTAATTTGGACGATTGGCATTAGAGATTTCTTTAATTTGGAAGATTTGGAATTGAAAACCCTTCAAAAAATTTGAGTTTTTTCATTTATACATACACTGCCCTACCCTGTTCCTAGGCTCATTTTGAAGCTTTTTTTCACAGTATCACAACAGCTTACGAGTGTGAATCGTAAAAAATTTCTTTTCGAATTGCAAGAACTTGAATTTATAACAAAAATTTGGAAAAATTGAAATATTATTTTTATTAACAAAAATATTTTTGTAAAATATATGAAACATATAATCATGAATTTTCTATGCAATTTCCCCAAAATATACATTTATTAAACTTTTATTCTGATTTGCCTACAGATAAGATGTTTTCAAATTTATCCAACTTTTTTATTACAATTTCAAGTTCTTACAATTCAAAAAGAAATTTTAAGGATTCAAGCTCGTAAGCTTTTGTAATACGGTAAAAAAAAGCTTCAAAATTAACCCAAGGACATTGAAAACGTTAAGTATTTCGGAAGTTATTGAAAATTTAAGAAAACATTGAAATTTACACTATTTTTGCGATATCTGCTTAAAAACTAGACAAATTGGCTTCACCCTGGGCTTATTTTAAACAGAATTTCGGAAACAATCAACCTTTTAAAGAGACATTTTTTTAGCTCTAGTATAATTAAAGCGATAAATAAAAAATAAAAATTTTTTCTAAGCGAGTCCAAACTTTTGCAGGGCAGTGTATTTAAAACTGAATCAATTTCAATTTTGAATCTTCACAATTCACTACATTTCAATTTCATATCTTTCAAATGAAACTATACAAAAAAAGGTCATTTAAAAATGCACAATTATTTATAATATAAATTCAATATTGAGAAGCCTTCGATTGAGAATCTTCAAAATGAAAGAGTTCTCCTTTGTGTTACTATTCAAATTTGTAGAACTTTAAATTGTAAATATTTAAAAAGTGAAGTTTCAAACTTTTTAAATTTTTAATTGAAAGTGACCCAAGCTTCATGTTTAACAATAGTAAACTTTGTGATTTTGATGACTTAAAAGATTCCAAAAAATGAATGATGAATTTTTCAGAAAACTGTTACAAAAACACGAAAAAAATATTATCGAGCTCAAATACTTTCAAAATTTCTTACTTTAGAACCAATGGGTACTTTGAATAAAAAAATATATTTAAAAATACTTATGCAAAAAATTGCTCTGATTAAAAGTGTTCTTAATATAGAGAATCACCCAAATAAAATTCTAGATCAATCGTTAGAAATAAAAATATTTAATATTATTGTCGCCGCTTGACTTTATAAGATTGAAAATAAAAATTTTTACGATTTCAACGGGCGGAACATTTATCTTGCAATACTTTTTTGTGTAAGTAATAGTCTATCTCGAACAAATTTTTATTCTGATTATAAATAGTCAAACGACAACACATTTGCTCTACTGAAAACTAAAAAATTTTATTCTTAAATTCTGTTCCTCTTCGTGTACGGCAATGAAACAAAATTTATTGTTAGGTTTGAGTATTGTCATTTTTAAAATACTTGCCTGTTCACAAAGTGTCCTTCTCACTTACTTTGATACGCTCACTAATTCCATTTCATTATCATCTAACTATCTACACTTCGATCAACACTCGGACTCAATTTACAATCTATCTACAGACGTTGAATTGAAAAGTTTCACTCGAAGCCTGCAAATGTTTTCTAAATATTACCTTCTCATTTTAGAATATATTACGATCACTCTTATTTACACCTAATCAATTTCAATATTATAGATTCGCTATTAGAATATTCAAAAATTGATAAATAATTATTAATATATATATATATGTATATTATGTATATAATAGTCAAATATTTGTACAGATGTTTGTTAAAACACAATTATTACACCCAATAGACTTCAAAGATATATCTGGTAATCTCTTAAAGTTACAACGATGTTTTCGAAGCTTCAAATGAAACTTTGCAACTTATTCTCACTGCATAAAATCTACAGGGTTACGGCTTTAAATTTAAACTACAACCATAGAAATCTCGCTGTCTAGATTCGGAACAATTTAGAATAGATTCCTTTATTTTGGGATTAATTTGCATTCATATTTTCAGGTGGTATCTCTTTGATGAAATAAAATTCTACTTCAAAGTAGTCTACTAGTAAAAACATAGAGTAAAAAATAATTTAATATATTTAATTATTATAATTCATATTATCAGAGTAGTTTTTTTTCAATTTTCGTTGAATTGATCACCTTTCTCTAGAAAGATTCCCCTTAATATGAATGCAAATATAACCAGATTTAAAAATGGTATCATGGACTTTAATGTTTGCAGTTAATTAAGAAGACCTCTTGAGTCTCTTTTGATCCCAATAAACACAATGTTTGATAAAATAATTTCATCCACTGGATAACAATCTTGATACAAATTCTTCTTCATACGTTCTTATTGTTTAAGATTTAGTTTGTTTTTATTCTGATATTCGTGTTGAAAAATATTATTCGCTCGAGAATATTTTAATTTCTGGAAATGAAATAAGAATACCTTGTGAACTTAACTATCGTTAGATCATTTTTTAAATTAAATAGCATAAGGAGAAACTTCGTAATAAAAATGACAGATTAAATTAAACACTCAAGGATGCAGACTTGGTACAATTTACAATTGTACATTTAATCTTGAAATTCATAAAAAAATGAGTAAAATATCAATTTCATTATAAATTTAAAATGGATGATTTAATGACTCTTATTTAATGACTTTTAAATCTTCTTTCGAAATTTAAAAAAATATTTTATATTATTTTACAATATTTCTGTTCATCTAGAATACTGTGATGGCTCAATTTTCCAATGAAAGAATAAAACGCAAATATTCAAACATTATAAATGTATATTAGAATTTTTAGAAAACATTATAATTAATTAGAATTGATTTTGCAGATTTAGAAAGGTATTCCTGTTGGTCATCGTTATCCGTAAGTTAAAATATACATCGGCAACATTTACAATCACTTCACAGGTTTATTAATTTTGAGGATAAGTTAATGTTTACTTTGATGACCTTTCCAAATTTTAGAATCAATTCTTTGAAGCCTTTCGCGAACATTCTTTTTTTAGTCCAATAGAGTAATATCAGTCGGAGAAGTCCAAACAACATTTTTATTTTTGTTAAAAAATACAAACAATTGAAATTGTTTTAATAACTGATTTCTTTAACGTTTCAGGTTTCTCAAGGAAACTTAATACATAATATGTTTAATACAACTTGTTTCATTTTATCAATTTTGGTTAAACTTTTATTTTACTTAAAATGGTAATTCTTCAACATTCCATATCCCTTTTCTTACTTTGAATTTTTTGTCTAACAATTTTTTGGAAAAGACATCAAAGAAAAAAATTACGTGCAGTCCTGTACACGCAATATAAAAATTAATTAAATCACAAAATAGATAATTAATTAATTAATTGATTCAAAGTTTTATTATTTTTGCGTTTTTTCGGAAAAATAAAAATTATAGATAATAAAAAAATTGTAAATAATTTTAATTTTTGCTTATTATTCTATTTTTTATTTATTATTAAAAACCAATAATAGTTATTTTTGTAAAATTGGTAACTATTATTTCAAACTAACATTGGAAATGTCTTTTACAAAAAATTTTGTGAATATAATCGTAATCAGCACCTCAAAATACCTTGGTATACGTGATTTTAACAGACTGATGGTAGAATTCTATAAACGTAATTTTTATGGGATTTTAATTTTTTAGATTTTGTGATCTCCCCGAAAAAAATTATTTAACTTTCGTATTAGAAAAAATATATTTCAACAGAATTTAAACCATTTATTCCAAAATTTGGAATAATCATGAAAGTAAACAATTAAAGAGTATTCAATAATGTTTTTGATTCGTTAGAAAATAAAGCTTGGCAATAAAATCACAACTCTGCCGTGATTTAAGAAAACACCGTTAAGCAAAAAATCGAGAAATAAGATTTTTATATCGTTGGAATCGTGAAGAAAAGATACATTTGACTATTAAAATAATTTTTTCAAATTGTTAATGACTTTTAGAATAATTATTGCTAAATTTTGGAAAAACGGCATTAACTGCAAAATTTGGCGAGTCGAATTGGCAAGAGGGCCGTAACTGACCGTTAACTGCAGGCTCAAATCATTAACAGCTGAGTACGTCACAGAAAAATTCTAGAAAAAGCCGCAACGGGTAGTTACGGACTTTACTAAATTATCGGGCGGTGATGTCGAGCTTTCGTGATTTCCAAGAGGTCCGTACGCGCTTACATCGTTCTCAGGAATCATCGAACCTCGAAAAAAAACGTCTGTGATTCGAGAAACGCCGTAACTGCATTTATTTTTAGCTGAGAATTTCTTTTGCCGTGAATGGCGTTTTCTCAAATCACGACAGGCCTATTTCTGTGATCCGTGATTCGAAGAGAGCCGTAACTGCCCGTTATGGCGTTTTCTGAATTTCAGCATCCCAATAAACACCACTAACTGCATTTTAGATAATTAATTAACATTTTTTAACCATTCTTTTGCAAAAATGAAAAGTTTACATGCAAATTAGTCAAGAACACCAAAAAAACTGCAGAAAATTAATTAGAATCCGCGATACACGCGAGTAAAGATTCGAACAGTTTTCGTCGATTTTCTCGGCTTCGTTCATTTTTCAGTTAACGGTGTTTTCTCGAATCACGGCAGAACTATTGTTAATATTTTTTTGAATTACTAAAATGTTTCTCAATAAGGAATTGATTGTTGTATAATTATTTTTCATAATTAATAATATTTCATTCATTATGCAATTTTTCGTATCAATCCTGCATCCTTAAGGGCATGTGACCGCCCATCACGTGACCAATTATTACATTTTATTATATTACGTGGCTTTAGAATCAGAAAAATGAATATATTGTGCTCCCATTTTGCAAAATGTTTAAAATCATAAAGTCTGTGCCATTAGATTTTTGTTTGTTTTAAATAATGCAATTTTACTAATTTTATTTCAGTTAGGGCTGTAAGGCCCTGTTCTCAGTTATATTTAAAATTAATAAAAGTACACTATTTAAACAAAATAAAGACTCAAATAGATCAGCCAGACCTGCTTTTGTATATTCTTGACAATTTCCGATAATTTCAATGTGATATATTTCAAATTGTATCATTCATTGCTTTTATCTTACTAATATTGTGAATATTGAGAGCAGCTGAAGAGAACGTCCAAAATGGCAATGCTCTCAAAGAGGAGTAAAGATATAAAGTTACACCTAAAAAGTACCTTGCTCGCACGTGTATTTACATTTTACAATGAGTGTACGCCTTGTGAAATCGTAAATTACAATTATCCATAACGAATCACTGCGATGGGCTCGTTAAAGCGCCGAGCCAAACTTGACACCTTTAGTTAGTGCAACTTCGCATCGAGGCTTTAAAACTCGAGTCGAAGTTTTTGAAAGAACGAGGGCATATATCTTACTTTAATACAAAGGTACTTTGGACGCTTTTTTTTACTCGAGCATTTTATTTCTAGAAGGTAATCCATCGCACAGAACGCCCCTTAGAAAAAGACGAATAAGTCCGTATCTGATCTCTAACGACGAGTCACTAAAAGTCTATAGGCTAATGGAAAGAGAACTATACAGTATACAGATTTTCTGCAGTCGTTCAGCGGAAAAGTTTAAGTTACGGAAGTTAGATCTTCGTCCTTGAATTCGAAGATCACTTATAAAAGAAGAGATAAGACAAGGAAGGATTGGGCGATTGGGCTGCGAGGATCCTTACAAAGGAACGTGTTAGGAAGATTCTGCGACTCCAACGTCGCATGGACGATTTTGTATTCCAAGGGGTATACGCTGCGTTATCCTTAAATACTTGGCACTCGATGAGTCTCACTTGCCCTTCGGAGCTGCAAAGAAGAAAGGACATCCACCGTTGGTTCAGACTCTTTTTCACAGATCGTGCCTTGCATCATGAGCGTTTGGAACGAGCTTACCACAGCTATAGTACTTATCAATAACTTGGGGGATTCGCATTCAGATGATGATCGTTATGATAATTACGATGGTAATAAAGGGCATTTAAAAAAATACATAATGCTGTAGAGGCTTTCTACGCCAGTGTTGTTTAAAATTTATTTGCTCTTACCGGAGTGCGACAGACCCACCATCCTACAATTTTTTTATAACACCAAAACCCAAGGGGGACACTTAACTGTCGCTTCTAATAGCAGAAAGTGGAGATATGAAACGTTGTAGGTAATCGTTCACACAGAAAAAACAAAAGAAAAATGCGTTGCAAGTAAAACTTGTTGGAGCACCCCCCCCCCCCATGAATATTGGTAAAAGTAAATCGAAAATTAACTGATCTTTTATTTTACCCTTGCCGAACTTCAGGTTTTTTGTCGGGTAATTGTCAGCTGATTATACCAAACGGCGGTAAACTTGCCATGGTTAAAGGCCTGTAACGTGCTGCCTCTAGCGGAGTCGGCCAGAGATGTCTGCGATTCATCACAAAGAGTTTACCTTAGTTAAGTTTCCCACCTCGTGTTTACCCTGCACGGAAAGAAATGCTTAGTTGTACCAGCTATTTAGTTTGTAAGATACGGTACAAATATTTTGTTAGTTGGTTCAACCATTTACCTGGTTGTTGGTACAAACTGAATAGTCACTGCAACTAATGGAATTGTTTTATGAACTAATCGAATAGCAGTATGAGCTAAATCAGTACCATATATTACTAACTAAATAGTTGGCTCAACTAACGACTTTTCTCAGCGTGCTTCAACAATTACCTGCATAATTTCGTACTCTCATAATTTAACAAAATTTTTTATTTTGACCTTTTTGCAATATATTTTTAAATAATTACTACAAAAGCTTTATTTTGCACTTTCTAGTTCCGAAGTTAGCAAGTAGCAAGTTACAAGTTGCCTCACATTTGTTACCGGTAATGTATTTATAAGGGGCCATTTATAAAATACGTCATTGGTCTTAACATCGAGAATAATACTTCGGCAGACCCCCACCTCCCTAAACGTATCACGTATTTTGTGAATGGCTCCTAAAAAGAAAAATTATATTAATTTTAAATCTCAACAGTTAACCTGGTTTTTAATAATAATTGTTTTTTATTAAATAAATTAATTTTTGCAAAATAAATGACCTTTTGTAAAAAAAAAGTCACGTGACAGCTAAATGGGGAGGGAAAGCAACGAAAAATGAGTACTGATGCGATGATTTTTTGCGTATTGAGTTTGAGCGGTAAAATTTTTATTTCAAGAAAAATAAAAAAAAAATATATATATATATTTAAAAAATGTTCACACACAAGCTTTTATTACATTATATAACAAAAAAATTCCCTCTAAAAGGGGCTTGCAATAATAATAATAATAATAATAATAATAATAATAATAATAAGACAAAGTCTAATGTTTCGTTTCGTCTGTACCTTTATATAATTTTGGAAAATGATCGAGTTTAATTGTACGGAATTGGAAAGGAACATGAGTTATTTCCGGACTTATGAAACTACCTTCATAATATTTATACTGATTATTACTGATTACACTGACATTTTCAATTTTTTTTTTACATAGAAAACTTCATAGAGCAAACGAAAAATATCATTGTCTTATCCAGTATATAAACTATATATAAATTTTTCACCTAGATAATAATAATAATGTTGCCTAAAATAAAAGCATAAGGCGTAAACATGGAACATTCAAGTTATGTGAACAGTTTCGAGCAAAATAATTCCTTAATTCCAATATTTTCTAGATGGGAAAGGGGGAGCAAACTAAAATTTGAATTCTACTCTCTAAGATCTTTTTATAATTAGTCGTATTTTGGGGGGTTTTTCTGAAAGTATGTAAAAACCCAGGGAGCGTACCCAGGGGGGGGGTAAGTAAAAATACGTATGCATGCAAAGTTATAATTCAATTAAAGATCTAAAGCCGTATCAAGTCACAATAAAATTGCAGGAAGGGTTGGGGATGTCAACTCAAATTTAAATTCTAGTCTCTGTTAAGACCATTTCATAGAACCCACACCATTAGGATTATTTAACTGTATGGAAATCCAAGTGTGTGGTTTACAAAAGAAGGAGTGAGTCCACTTAAATTCGAATTTGACTCTACAATCTCTTTTCATAGATGTCCATCTTGTAAGGGTTCAAATATACTTGCTACTAAAAAAATATATATATACAAACTCTGAACCTTAGTACCTTAGTTTAAAAGTCATTAGATACTAATGAATAATTTTAAATAATATTAAAAATAAGCATTTGAAAATTCATAAAAATTATCCTATCGATCCAAAACGCAGGAGGGTTTTCGTTTCAATATAATTTACTGAAAAAGTAAAAAAAAATTATTTGTAAATTTAAATTATGCATATTTATTGTAAGCAGTTGGAAATATCGATCTTTTAATTTGATTTAAAGAAACATGTCATGACTCGGTATGAAAAAATTCTTTTCATTTATTTCAAAGCGCTCTAAAATCAGGAATTTTTCTTTTTTTAATCGATTTCCACGCTTTAGTAAGCATAGAATTTTTTTCTTCATAACATAATAATAATATGCCTTTCAGATTCATTCTGAAGAAATTACCAATTCGACACGCATAAATTAAAAAACACGCATTCAACGAAATTAAGAAAACACGCTTTCAAAGAATAGTATTAGTATACGCATTAGTTGAAGATTGAGCATTCGAACTAAAGGAGAAGGTGTCACTACTTCATGACCTACCAGTAACAAATAAAATAATACACCTGCTAAAAATTTGTATAAAATAAAAACTTCTAGAATAATGTATGCAATTTATAAAGTTCTAAAGGTCCTTGAAATTAATTTTCGTCGCTATCTCAGGAGTTTTATTTTAAAATCGTTTTAAAAAGCATTCTGTGAACACGAAATTACAATCGTATATATTTACGAAACAAGCAAGATACGCGCTATTGAAAGTTTAAGGCTAATATTTATTGTGCGGTACATTCACAACATGTGATGTCACCAATTTATGAGTATCAGCAAAACTCTGATTTACAATCAAATCGAGTCTCCGATATTAATGAGATTTATTATTTCCTGACAACATCAATCTAACTGATCCCTATCACTCGTTCAGTATTTACATTTTTACGCACAAACAAAACTCATAATTTGTTCACTTTTAAATTATTTGTACAATGTAACTTGGATTTAAGACCAGTTTCAAGCATGCCTTGCAGTAACCTTCAAAACTACACTTAAAAAACTAACGCGCTGAGGGTCACGCATGACTGATCACTGCCACTTTCTTGATACCGTGGATCCCCTCCATCCGATACTTCCGAGGACATCAATTCTCGGAACATCGTAAATCCGGATTTCTTAAATACAAGTTTCAGAGTACTTAGTTAATTTCATTTAAACAACATAAATATTGACAGCAATTTTCTTTCACTTGAACTAAATATTACCGAGAAAAAAGGTTAAATGGATAAACAGATATCTCTTTAAAAGAAAGTCTATCCCCCTTCGAAAAGGTGCTCTTTAACTACTTTTATCATGGACTCCGTACCAGAATCTGTTGATCGAGTTTCTAAAAGGTTATTTACATAAAAGGCTTCGATAAAAAGACTATTACTCTTTTAACCTCCTTTTTCCTTCGCTAATTACGTTTTTTAATTAATTTTAACATGCCACTGCAAAGTTTTGTTTAAAGAAATAAAATTTCTTTTTATTTCGAGGTTTCTATTAACAATAAAATTTAAGAAGGGGAACTAAAAAGGAAATACTTTAAAAAGAATTTCATGTAAATATTATTTATTGATGGGGCAGGGGCCCGTTTGAATGGAGACGAAGAATTCCGGGATATTCCCAGAATTTTTTCGGCTCCCAAACATTTTTTATGGTCATTGAAATCAACAAAATTCGAAATCATAAAGCTGAAAACTTTTTGTAACTTAGGTTGAAGCCATCAAAACTGAACAGCAAAATAAAGCACATAAAGTGGACCTCCTTTAATCTTTAAACTTTTTAAACTAAAGGTTCATATTTTTTATTTTACACGATCAGTAATTTACAGGTATAAAATAAAAGCTTTTAGCAATGTCCAGATTTACAATTTTTTAATAAGATGCCATTAAATTGCAGAATTTTAATTTTTTCACTTTTATAAATGAACTTAATCATAACTTCACAAGAAAAAAATTTAAATCTTCCAATTTAGAAAAATAAAAAATAAACAAAATGTTCTCCCTTTCAACTCAGTAAAAATCTCAAAAATGAAAAATGACCCTCTTGCAATCCAGAAAAAAAATTAAAAATAAAAAGCTCCTGCCTTCAACTTAATAAAAATTCTAAAACAATGACCCCTTCGAATTTATAAAAAATCGACTCTTTCTTCTCTATAAAAAACCTTTGAAATTAAAAGATTTAACCTTCCAACACATAACAAAATTAAAACCATAATTTCATCTCTTCTAACCCTAAAGAAACGTCAAAAACAAAACAGTTTCTTCCAATCCGAAAAAAAATTCTTCCCATTAAACTCAAAAAATTTCAAAAAATTACTACTTATAATTCAGGAAAAACCACCAACATTTCATCACTTACATTCCTTCCATTTCTATTCTATGAAAAATAATAGAATAAAAAAATTCTTCTCATACAATGCAAAAACATTTTTAAATGAAACCCTATAGCCCCTCCCTTCCAACTATAAAAATATCAACAACGAAAACTTTTCCTCTTCCAATTCAGAAAACACTTGAAAATTAAAAATGCTTTTCTTAATCTAAATAAAAATATTCAAAAGAAAAAATGGCCTCTTACAATTCAGAAAAACAATCACCGAAATGTCATCCCGTCCAACTCAATACAACTGATAAAAATAAAAATTGGTCTCTTCAAATTCATAAAAAATCTAAAACCAAAATATACCTCCACTCAACTAAATGAAAATGTAAAGCATAAAAAATTACTCTCTTCTAATTCAGAAAAAAATAGATACCAAAATTTATTTCCTTGCGCATCAAATTAGAATTTCTAAACTAAAAAGTTTTTCTATAGATAAATTCTCTGAAATTGAACTACTATATTTTTAAGAGATTTAAAGTTAATAGTTGTTTAATTGTTGTGTATGCACAAAAATTCTACACTTTTACTTAAGAATT
The DNA here is from genome assembly GCF_010883055.1 of Belonocnema kinseyi. Taxonomy (NCBI): domain Eukaryota; kingdom Metazoa; phylum Arthropoda; class Insecta; order Hymenoptera; family Cynipidae; genus Belonocnema; species Belonocnema kinseyi. Next base: position 71,568,672 of record NC_046660.1, on the reverse strand, counting down.
GAAGAATGAAACTATTCAAATTTTAACGTTCCAAGTTTAAATTTAATACACACAAATGTTAATGACTGAAGGAATTCCATTTCAAATAATTCAGTTAAAAAAAAGTTTAATTATAAATATTTGATTTATAATTGCTCATTTTTGCATGAATAGTCAAATATTGCTGAGTATTCATTCAGTTTTTAACCCCCTTCATACAGTTCAGTTAAAAAAAAATTGCTAATTTATATTTACAGTTGATCAAGCTTTTAATTATTAATTATCAAGGTTTTCAAAATTGCATTTTAAATTCACTGAAATTATAAATGTCACATGGCCACCCTTAAGAATTATTCAAGAAAAAGATGCAAAGTGAATAATTATTAATTTGTGTGGCATGCGCGTAAAACTGGGTTTTTTAGGCGATTGAGATTTTTTTCAACAAAGCAATCTGCAGAACGTGGTTGAAACAACAGCGCAGTTGCAGGCGAGTCATAAACAGAGCTTAGTGCGAGCCGAAGGCGAACGAGAAGGTGAGCCGCAAGTAAACAGTCAAGGCTAATTTATCACTAATTTATAATAAACCATCATTAATTTATGATGCCTTATTACTTCACGTTGGTCAAATCAATACATACAGTCACTCTTTTAAATCAAACATCAACGCGAAGGGGGTTGAAAACTGAAAATCTTGAAAACTGCCTTAAGGCCATATGACAGGTGTGTCACGTGACCAGATTCCTACCTTACCGCCACTTTGTTTATTTCCCAACTTATTTTCACACGAAGCGACACATCAAGTTAAAAATTTAGGATAATAAATAAGAAGCACCAAGAAAGGTGCGTCTAGTTCTAAATTTTAATAATTATGAAAAAACAAAAACAAAATGTTTACAACAAAAATCTTTTTTCATAATTATACAAATTTAGCACCAGACCCACCATTCTTAGTGCTTCTTGTTCAGTATCCCAAATTTTTAACTCGATGTGGCGCTTCGTATGAAAATAAGTTAAGAAATAAAAAAAATATCGGTAAGGTAGGAATCTGGTCACGTGGCCCACTCATCACATGGTCTTAAGACGACCTTATACTTCAGTTTTGAGGGCATGTGACACAGCTAAATACCTATATTGCCGACCTCACATTATCAGTTCACTGAATGTTTTTTTGAACCTAAGAACTTTTTTTGTAAATAAAATATCGAGCTGAAACTTTGGGTAATGTATTAGAGTACGTTTAGGTACTGCATTTTGGTAGGAACTCTACTGAAAATTATTCCATTTTTTTCTGAGCTTAAAAATAAAAGATGTAAAAAAATATATTTCAACAATCGATTCCAACGGCATCAGCCGGTAACGCTGTACACGAAAATGCGAACCCTGGCGGCTACTAGACGAAACTCTTAGAGTGTTCGTATTTTCGTGTACAACGTTACCGGCTGATGCCGTTGGAATTGATTGTTGAAGTTTTTTTTTTTACATTATTACTACTAAGCTTTGTACTTTAACGTAGTTTTCTTTCGGCTCTTGCATTCCTCAAAGTTTGAGACCGATATTTTATGTATAAAAAAAGTTCGAACGTTCAAAAAATGTCGAGGTTCAGAAAAAAGGTCAAATAATTTTCAGTAGAGTACATACCAAAATGCAGTACCTAAACGTACTTTGTTGTACTCTAATACATTTTCCAAAGTTTCAGCTCAATATTTTATTTACAAAAAAAGTTCTTAGGTTCAAAAAAATATTCAGTGAGCTGATAAAGTGAGGTCGATAATATAGGTATTTGGCTGTGTCACATGCCCTTAATGCTCAGTTCGAGCCGTGAATCAAACCTGCGATATAGTATTTTTTAAGCAGTTGTGAAGATTACTCACATAAAGTGCCACTTTACGGAAAGGAAAAAAGGTTTCAAAAAACTAATTTTTAAGACCTATGCCAAAAAAATCAAATTTTGTAAGCAGAATAATATTATCTGTTAAAGATGAAGTCAATCATGTGGTAATAAAAGAGCTCTTTGTTTTCTAACTGTGATATTTCTGTAGATATAGAGTTCAACCTTATTCAAAATGATTCCTTCAGATGCACTTGAACTCAGTGTACTCGTAGCTCAAACCGAATTGAAATTCAAGCAATGCACTGTTGGCGTTCAATTATCGGTGAGCTTTCCTCTGTCGAGTTCTCTTCAATAAGATTCTCCGCTTTGTATGATGCACGAACCTGGGTCCTCGATTTGAATACATCCCCTAGAATCTCAACGTAATTTGAAAGAATACATCTACATCCTATTAAAATAGGCGAAAGCTTTCCATATCTAAAGTTATCTGAAGCATAATGAAAAAAGTACTTTTTGGTTTTAATAATGCTTTGAAATGAAAGTGGTTCAGAATTTCGGGTGTAGGAAAAGGGGGAAATTCTTTTTTGAAAAATGGTATTTTTTTAGAGAAAGGGACAATTTTTGTTTATTTTTAAAATACCGGGGTATTAAAAAAATTAATGGATCCAACACTTGTGGTAGCGTCTTTCTTTTCTTATGCGATTTTTAAATTGAAATATTAATTTTTAATTAATTTATACGAAATTCTTATATTTAATATTATCTTTTGTCTAAGATAATAGAGAAGCAAGTAAATATTTATTATAATTTATAGGAATTGACATCTTCACTTTACAACCAATATATCATATTTTTCTATACACAATCAAACCACTTAATTTTTGTAAACGAAAATTAAAATCAAATAACTTTTAATCAAATTTACCAAAACAGAAATAAAAAATCTACAAAAATTGTGAATTTAATAACTGAATGACAATCTGAAAAATCGTGTGACTTTTTAAATGCAAAAAGCAAATTTTTGACGGAACAAAAAAAAATAACATAGCCAAAAATTGTTGCAAATTGTAAGTCTTGTTTAAGGTTTAAATATTATTGTTAAAAATAACCTAGAAATTTTTGACAACATGTGAATTAGAGAATGCTGTTCAAATTAAAATTATTTTTATATGAAAATATTAATTTTCGATATGCAATAATAACGTAACCTAAAACTGTACACAATTTATTAATCATCTTTAAAATCTGATCCTTGAATTATATTATTTTAAACAAAAGACATTGGATTTAAGACTCATGGCTTTTCTTTTAAAATACAAAGTTGGCATGAAATACCTCAACTTAACCTAAAGTTGTTATTGTGACAAAGAATATTCTAATTTCAAGCGAAAATCAGTAACTTAAAGAACGTGTAATATCTCCAATAATTTCTTAGACAATTTAACAGTTTTAATTTAAGAAAATTTAAAAGCACAAATGTTTCTCCACTGGCGTAAGATTTGCTGTCATTTTTCTTAGATTTAATTTCGAAAATTTCAAATTTAAGATATGAAAAATTCAAGTAATGAAAAGCCATAAAAAGTCATAAAAAGGGGTAAAAGTTGGAGATTGATTAAAATGACCAAATATAGAGATTATAGAGGATTTCGAGAAAAATAGAAGATGTGAAGTGGGACAGGGAACTATCTGTGATCCTTAAATGCAAATCAACTATTTAGATTAGAAATTCTTTAATATTTAGATACTGAGGTAAAAAAATGTAACAATTAAATTTCATTTAAATTAAAGACGAATTTGAATAAAGAAGAACAGATCCAATTCGTATTGAAAGAAATAACCAATAATATGAATATTGTTTATTGAGTAGATCAGTGAAAGGATATTATGATATTATCGATCGATTTAAATGTAGGCAACGCGCTCGAACAAAATAAATTAAAATAATTATCATACGCAGAATTTTAAAGATTTTTTAGTTTCTTGTTTTTACATTTTAAGGGTATTTAGGGTTTTCTTGATTTTTTCAGATTTTATGATACTATGGCGCCTATAAAAATATAGATATTTTTTCCTTTGATGCCTTTCTTGGCATTAAAATCCCTTAAAACTTGAATGACTTAAAACTTTTGTAATCATGTGAACATTTTTTTAAGTCCTCTGAATTCGATAAACATTCTACATGATTTCTTGAAAATCATTTAATACTGTTTAGCTCCATGAAAATCGACAACCCTTCAAAAACTGAAAATCTTTTAAAGCCCTTGAAATCTTCCAAATCCCTTGAAATCCTATAAAATTCCTAGACATTTTTCCAAATGTCTTAAAATTCTTTACAATATATTTTAATATTTTCAGAGAAATTACAATTTCTGGATATCTCTTCAAACCATTGATGATATTCAAAAATTTTTTGAAATTCTGTTAAATATTACGAAATGTTACGAAATCCTCTAAAATCCGCGGATATAACTTGGAATCTTTTGAAATCCGATAAAATCTTTGAAGCCCTTTAAAATCTTTTCAAGCTATCTAAAATTCCCTGAAATGTTTTTAAATCTCTTGAAACCTTTTGAAATCCTTCACTGTTTAGAATAGTATTAAATTTAAAATACCAATGTATAGTAAAATTAATATCTAAAGTATATGAAATCGTCATTAAGAAGCGTGATTATTAAATTTTATTTACATTCACGATAATCACTCACATAATTTCATTGTATACAAAATCAAAATAAGTCTCTCAGTATTTTCGATTCCTAATAATAAGACATGCTACCTTCTATCAGTTGCCCAAAAATAAAATTGGATTTCGAATCGAAATATATAATTACATAAATAAACAACGGACCTAACCAATAATCAACTGTATTTACATTAAATTTCTACCATGCAGGGCAACCTTAAAAAAAATTCACCCACAAGTTGCACATTAATCATAAAAAACAACTTTACACTTCGAGTATTCAAACACGCTGATATTCCGACCTTTATATTAAATTTAATATAAAATGTATATTAAATTTCAACTACCGCTTATGCAAATGACTTCATATACATTTGTATTAAATTTAATAAAGATTTTTCTAACAGTGTTTCATATCTTCCAAATCTAATTAAAATCATCTGATATCCTTCGAAATTCAAAAAATATTCTTTTATCTCATAATATCCTTCAAAATCCTTAAAGATCCCGTGACTTATTTGGAGTTTCGTCTAAATCTCTTCAAATCCTTCGTAATGCGAAATCAGCGACAAACCTTTATATTTGTTAAAATCCGTTAAAAACCTTTAAGACATTTAAATATTTGCAAATCTTCTTAAATCCCCTGAAATCTTTTTAAATCTTATTAAATTTATTGAGATTCTTTTAAATCTTTGAAATTTCATTAAAATACTTTAGTATCCTTCAAAATTCGTGAAAATTATTTTTTATCACATAATGTCCTTTAATATTATTGGAAATCCTGTGAATTATTTGGAAATTTTTCGAAATCTTTTTAAATTCCACGAAAGCAAGGAAAGTCTATCCTTATTTCTTAAAACGTCTACAAATACTGTCAAATTATTTAAAATCTGATTGAACTCCTTAAAGTCCCTTGAAAATTTGAGATTTTGCATGAAGCTTACTAGGTCATTCTTTTAAATTCATGAAATCTTCTAAAATCTTTTAAAATTCGTCCCTGAATCTTTTGCACTTCCTGTAAATCTTTTTAAATTCCTTGATATCTCATGAAATACATAAAAAGCTTCGGGACTCTCGTTACTTTGCAATCACCAGAACTCACTTAAAATCTTGTTCACAGTGAAAATAATTGATATATTTTTTATGTGCAATTGAATGAAAAATAAAAATTTTTGCTTAATTAATGGAAGTTCCCTAATGGAGAAATGAGAAAATCAGGAATTTGATAAAAAAAATAAAGCTGTCTTTCTTGCAATTTTCGCGAGCGAGTAATGTGTAGCAAAATTTGTATTACATTCTCATATTATCATAATGTAAACTACATTCTCTGATATAAGAGACAAATCTTTGCATTTCAACTACGTATGTATATCCTCTATGGGCTTTTGTTCCAGAAAGAACTCGAGATACAAAAGATGCCACTCTATGCTCCTCTCAACTAAATGTATATGCGCATGCATATATACATATATGTATACGTACAATCAATTTTTCTCAACACGGAAACGAATGTCTTCCTCTGTCGCCATAAAAATAGACAAATCAGTCTTTCCCGAGAACGAGTTACGCGTAGGAGATACGACGACCTGAATCCGGTCCAAAGACTCTGAATAACTGCATCCTTTCATCCGGTTCAGGCGTACAAAAAATTGTCCATGTTAGGCGGAAAAAAATCTAGATAATAAAAATAAGTAGAGTATCATAGCCAAAATTATCGGCACAAAAAAATTTGGCGTCACCATTTTTAACCCAATTGTTGATTTTTAGCTCGAAAAGACGAATTTTTAGAAGACAGTTGAATTTTTAACCCAAAAAGTTAAATTTTCGTGAATAAAGTTAATTTGCAGCCAAGAAAGATGAATTTTGAAACCAAAAGGACAAGTTTTCAACAAAACAGATACATTTTTCACCATAAAAGATTACCCTAACAAAGAATTTTCAACAATACAAATTCAACCTTCACCAAAATTATTGAATTTTTTACCAAATATCTGAATTTTCAACGAAGAAGACCAATTTCAACCGAAAGACGAATTTTAAACAAAATACGTGAACATTCTCCAAAATAGTCAAATTTTAAAATAAACAAAATAAATTCTAAGCCATAAATGAAATCGTTAAAATTTGAGTTAAACATCTACAGTCTGTCAAGTTAAAGCGTGGGTGGCTTTACTCGCAGTTGGTAAGGTGTATCGACATGATTTTGGTGTCAAAATATTAAGAAGAGCTCCCTCTTTCA
>NC_046660.1:71560667-71561840 GCF_010883055.1 Belonocnema kinseyi | reverse complement strand
AATTTCGCGATGTTACGGGGCCTCGAACACATCAAAATAACGGGTTTTTGACCCTTTTAGGTTAGAATATCTCGAAAACTGAGGGTGATGGAATTTTTCTGACGTCAGATTCGGATTCAGCGCAGCAAAAACCTTCGGGTATAGTAGGTCTGGTCTCTGGTTCTGAGAATTGTTGGCCTGTGTTATTCAGCTGCACGTGCGACATTAAAAAATAAAAGAATAATCAGACATTTTGAAAAAAAAACAAAATTTTTTGTATACTTGTTGCAAGAAACTTTGTTTACACAGTTTTTTGAGAAGTAACATCAATATAATATTTTACTTTTGAACCGAGTTTGGTGTCTTAAAAAGCACAATTTGACAAAACTAAAATTTTGTAAAAACCCATTAGTTCCCATCTGTCTGGAAAAATCAAGCTTTTTATTTCTTGTATTATGTGTGTCTGTATGTGTGTGCATTGATGTGTATATCAAGGTAGTACTAAAAAAAGGCTATACTGATTTTTTTTAATTGGTTCCCTTACAAATGATTTATTTTTGTGTGAAAATGTTCCCTATATTCTCGCAGAACATGATATAAATCTTCAGGGGCTTCCTAAGAACATTTTTTAAAAAATTACTTATTATATTCTAATTGAAAATAATAGTTAAAAATTAATTTTTGTTTGTGTGAATATTGATCTCATTGGTTGCAATATAAACAATTTAAATAGGCTCGTTTTTGTTTAAAAATAATTTTCTTAACTAGTGATTCAACTATTCAATTTTTAGTAGAAAATTGATCCTTTCAGTTAAAAATTAAACTTTTTGATGGGTAATTCGCCTTTTTAATAGAATGTGAAAATTTAATTATTTTATTTTTGGTTCAAAATTTATCTTGTATAAAGTCAAGATTCAACTATTTGATAGAAAATTAATAAATTATGTTGAGAAGTCGTCCATTGGGGTAAAAAATTAGTCTTAGTAGAAAATGTATCATTTTTGTAAAAAATTCAACTATTTGGTTATAAAATTTCCTTTTTAGTCGAATATAATTGGTTAAAAAGTCGTTCTTGTCATTTTTGTTGTAAAGTACAGTCTGTCAAGTTAAAGCTTGGGTAACTTTTTTGGTAAAATATTTTATTTAAACGCATGTTTCTACATGGAATTACATTTGTCAAGGTGTCGAGCAAAA
>NC_046660.1:71534189-71560567 GCF_010883055.1 Belonocnema kinseyi | reverse complement strand
ATTGGGCTTATAGCCTCACATATGCTATATAGGGTGTTTTAACGTTGTTACGAAACTGCGAAAATATTTAACTTCAATCAATGATATATCGATGAAAAAAAAAGCTATCTTGAATCTGAAAAATGGATTTCAGAGGGCAAGGATGCTCCTTTGGGATGCTTTCGCCCGTTTTTGAAAAAAAATTTATTCAAGATGCTATGTAACCTCAAATATAGCAAAAAACGGTGTTTTTTGCACTCTTAGGTTACAATATCTCGAAAACTGAGGGTGATGGAATTTTTCTGAGGTCGGATTCGGATTCAGCGCAGTAAAAACCTTCGGGTATACTAGGTCTGGTCTCTGGTTCCGGACCTTTGTCAAATTTTGTCGGCCTGTGTAATTCAACAGAAAAATTCGTCTGTTCCTAAAATATCATTTTGCCTAAAAACTTGACAGATTCACCATTTTGAGTATAGAGGGTGTTTAAGGGTTAATTAAACATCTCCTGGACATTTAATTATAGAAAACTACATTTCTTAGAAACGAAAAACAAGATAGACATTTTTATTGAACTATTGGGGTTGAAAATCCCTCTGATAAAAGTGCAAGAAGCGTCCTTGACTAGAAGAAGTGTTCAAAATCGTTTCAAGGGCTGTTTTGACAACACTTAAATATTTAAATAAGAAAATTGACATTTCCAATCAAATAAAACATCAAGGAGTGAAATACGGTGATATATGGCCCTATTGATACATGCCCTTTATTTTTTTAGGAGATTGTATATTTAAAATTGACCTGCGACCCTGATAATACAATCAAAATATCTTCGTGATTTTGCTTGTTAGAACATATCTTACTTCCTTGATTGATATTTTAGGGGATGTGAAAACAACCCTTAAGGTATTTGTAATGACTTTCCCTGCTAGGGTATGTTTCTCCCATTCATTGAGAATGGATTTTTCACCCTAATAGTATCCTAAACAAACTTCTGTGGCTTTGATTTTTTGAAAATCTCGTTTTTCTTATTTGAACATTTAGGGAATGCTACTTACCCTGCTAGGATGTTTTCCACGTTTCTTGTAAATACATTTCTGACAGCAATAATATAATAAAAAATCTCCTGTGAGTTTAGTAGTTATAAAAGCTCGAGTTCGTTGTTTGAATGTTGAGGGGATGATAAAGCAACCCTTAAAATAAACTCTCTAACTTTTGATGATGTTATGCGTTTCTCACGTTCATTTTGAATTGATTTGGGACCCCGTTAATACAATCAAAGAATCTCCTGTGAATTTTGTTTGTTATTGAATGTGATTTTTTTCTATTATTTAGGGGATTTAAAAATAAACTATAAATTCTTTCAACAACTTTCTTGAATTAAATTCAAGTACTTTTTCGTTAGAGTAAGCTTTCTACAATTATTTTCAAGTTATTTTTCACCCCAATACTTTGATAAAAAAAAATCCCCCTTGGTTTTAGGTGCTAAGAAATATTCACAAAATAGTAAATTTGTCAAGGTTATGAGTACAAACCTTTTTTCCAATTTAAAACAGTTTTTTGAATAAATCACATTTCAATACTAGACCAACTTAATTTAATTTAATAAGTTCCAGTTTCTTATATTTTTTTTTTATTGATCAACACTTTCGAAATTACAAAAAAAATAAAAGTAGACATTTTGACAAAAAGCCATTTTCTGCATATTTAAATGTACAATGTAAAATGATCAGCTTTCTGCTTTATAAACAAAAATTTCAGAAAATTTCAAAAGTTCTCGGCTATGAAGATGTCCCATAAAATTATTCAATTTTTCCGAGTTTTCCAGGATACGAAATGGCTTGACTCTCCTGAATGCAAATCATATTGAAATATATTTAGAAGACATATGTCTAACATTTATTATAAAAAATGCCCTGATGTCCGGGATAGAAAAAAATCAACTTCTACATCAAAATTCAAATTTTCCTTTGAAAAATTACAAAATTTTTCCCTAGACGTCCACCCAGAACGTTTCCAAGGCAAGGTAAGAATGCTCCTCTCCAGATAAAATTCTTCATTAAGGGTGAATTTCCAATCGATATCACTCATGTAGGTAAAGGCTCTTTCAGCATGCGCTTTGATTTCTCTACAGTAGGTAAGTATGCGTTCGGTAACTACAGAGGATGCAGAAGAGGCCAATATAAAATAAAAGCGGGATGTGGAAAATACATTTTCAATCAAATCTAATGAAAAAAAATTGGGCATTCACGACCATCCAGGTCACAAGTACAGGCAAATCGTGCAAATCAGTTCCATAAGCTCATAATAAAATCAGGAATTCGATAGGTAAATAGATAGAACTAGTATTTGTCGACAAAATAGGTTCCTTTTATACCTGCTGTAGGTAAGCTCGTTCCAGTAGGCAACTTCAAGAGTTTTACCATAATTTAATTAATGCCGATAAAGGGGAACTCATACGATATCAATAGTACTAAAGCTCGACGCTAGATTAGGCTGAAATCTTTCTTTTAAAAAAATTTCAGGCACGTTAGATTCTCACTGATAAATTGACTATATCTACTAAGCAACCTTCACATCGAACCAGAGATTTTCAAAACTTTCTGCTTAAATTTTTTTTTTAAGTATCGCTGGCATTTTTTAATCACTCTTAAATTGATTTCAATTTATATAGTATAATTGGATTAATTAAATTAAATTTATTGAATGCAATTTATTTAATTGCTTTTGAATATAAGAGAGAAAAATTACACCGGGAAAAGAATAAAGCTTCATTATAACTTATCAGAGAGTATTAACTGATTAAGAAAATTATAATTCTCAGTGACACTTCCAAGGAATCTTTTCTTTGTTTTGGATTATCCATGAAAGAGTTTGGGATCTCGACCAAGTTAAGACTTTTCTATTTAATTATATCTTCCAGAAGGTAAAGTTTCGCCGTAGAAAAAAAACTTCATCGCGGCATCGGTCCTGAGCTTATTTCTTCCGAGGTGCCAGCAACAGAATAAAACAAGAGAGCTTATTTTCTTTTGATGTTCTTAACCAGAAAAATAGGCCATACCGCTCACAGCTCGCAAATTATTACAATAAAAACTATAAAAGAGAAAACTTTTCGCGCGAGAAAGACTTTGATTGTGAGACATACCGCAAATAAAAAAGGGAATTTATACCTAATTTTTCCTTCTATTCCATCGACTCTTCCTAATTATTCATTTATCATAATTAAATAAAAAAGCAACTATTACATTTAGTCATTTTGTTAAATAAATTAAACGAAAGTTATATTTCCAAATTAAGACTGTCTTGAAATAATACTATAAATATACAATTTTAAAAATTAGATTTGGAGATTTCGTGACATTAGAACTAAATAAATTCTAAATATACAGAAACAATCATTATCTTGATTTTTTCAAAAAAGTGATTCACCACATTTCGTTCGCCAATTCAATGTAATATGCTTGTTAATCATACCCATCCCCTAAACTTGTTCCATTTTGAAAAAAGTGGGTATTTTTCTATAGTTTGAAAATAAGGTTTAAACCAGGGTCCTGAGTCCAAAACCGGCCTTTTTCTGATATCTCAGAGTCGAGAGAACCCTAAATATTTTTTTTTTATAATCTCAAAAATCTGGGTGATGTATTTCGAATAAAGAAATACATCTCTGAAATAATTTTTTACAGCAAAAACGAGTTTACGCGACCCCTAAATATTTTTTGAAATCCTGAAATAATTCAGGGGTTGCTTTCGCGCCAAAAGGAACACTTTTTATAGGACCCATTTGAAAAAATCCTTTTTCTGACCGCCTTAAATTCACCCTACAATTAAGGGATTAAGTAAAAAATAAGAATGTTTTTATTTTTTGTTTTTCGAGGGATTAAATTCCAAAAACGATAGGTGCGTTTTTAATATAATTTTTGAAATTTAACTTCGATCAATAAAAAATGAAGACACTCAATATCACGGGAGATGAACGAAGTCGGTGCGGCGGAAATTGAAAGCTTGGTCTCTGGTTCGATGCGAAAGCGGTGAAAAAAAGATGGTGGTTAAGGCTCACCGTTAAGCAAAAGCCGGTTGGCTATGACTGTTTTCGGGCGAGTAGAGGAGGACGGTGGTAGAAGTTGGTCATTAGCGGATTGGCGATGGTGTTTAGTCTCTGAGATTGACTCAAGCGGTCTCCGAAATCGGAAGCGGTGGCTGTCCACCGGAAGTAGTCATGGCAGGCGCGGCGGCGGTGGTGGGAACCGGAAGTGGCTGTAGGGCCTGCATGTCACAGGTGTGGGAACCGCGCTTCTTTAGGTCCTGGAACAATTGGCATTTCGCAAATGTTTCAAATCTTTTCTTTATGTTCTCTACTCTCTAATTAAATATTTTTGTTTTTAAATCAAATTCTATTGTTCTTTCTATTTCTTTTTACTTTCATGTCCAAGGGCAAAAGCGGGACGAATCTCTTAGGGACTTTATTGCTTCGGAGAAAACAGGATTCCGCGCAACGAGTTTCCAGATGCGAAAGTGGAAACGAAATGAAGCAGTCTAGCTAGAGGATAGTTAAATTACATGCTGGGATTAAGAGTTCTATTTTTAAAAATGTACAAGCCATCTAGATCATCCAGTGTATATTTTTTTTTTACTTTGGGAATTCGTTTACTTTGATGACTTTTCCGAAAAACAAAATAAATGAATTAAAACCTTTTGCATCCTCCTCTTTCCAATCCAAAAATAAAGCATCAGTCGGGGCAGACCAAAATACATTTATACTTTAGTCAAAAAATACAAAAATATTCAAATTTTTTCTTCAATAGCTGATTTTCTTCACGTTTCGGTTTTTTGCTGGAATTATAATCACTTTATACTCAATTTTATCAATTTTTAAACAATGTATTTTTTTTAATTTATAATAAAATATTAATTTTTAATTTACATATGTTTAAAAAAGTTTTTTTAATTAGAATAATATTTTTTGGAGCTGGAAAAGGGAAGGGAGAAATTTTGGCCCCTACCGCTTTTCCGCACTAAAAACTTTCAAAAAAATTTCTATTTTTGGCTATTGGATAATTCTTTTGCGAATTGATTTTTTAATTTAATTTGCAAATTTTGATTTATTGATTCTTACTTTTATCAATCTTTTTACGAAAAAATTTTTTTAAAACCAAAAAATAATCCAAGATTTGTGTTTATTAGTTTTGTATAAATCAAATTTCAGAACGAAACAGTATCAGAAAAACTTTATTAGATATAGAAAGACATGGAGTCTATCAAAGATTTAATTAATTTGACATATTAAGAGATTGAAATTATTTTAATAAATTTCACTTATTGTTTAAAATAATTTTAATATTTAACAGTTGAATAAATTGAAATATTAATAGAGTAAAAATTTCAATAATTTATATTAACATATTAATATGTTAAATAAATTTGGTTTTATTAGTAAATTACAAATATATAAAAAAATTCTTTTTATTTAAAATCATTTACTTTGAAGCAGGAAAAAAGAAAAGGGAGAAGGTCTGTCATACCCTTCCCCTCTTCTAGCTCGAAAAATTGGCAATAATTGCTTTTTTCCGAAATTTGAAATATATATATATATATATATATATATATTTAATTGACCTTGAAAGTTAAATTAAAATTCAATTTTAAATAATAATAATTTTTCGACCTGGAAAAGAGAAGGAGGAAGGTCTTTCATACCTTTTCCCTTTTCCAGCCCGAAAAATTACTAAATATTTGTTATTTTTGGCGATTGGATATCTCTTTTTTTGCAATGATCTTGTAAATGTAATTGACAAATACTTATTTCTTTATAATTACTAGTATCAATTTTTTAAGAAAAAAAACATTAGTTTTTTAACTATTTTGAATAAAATTTCAGGAGGAAACGATATAAAAAGAAATTTATAATGATGAGAGACATGTGAATCAAATATTTAATTAATGCTAAATTTTGATGATTTGAATCATTTGAATAAATCTCACTATTGTCTTTATTAATCTTAATTTATAGCAATTGACTAATTAAAAATATTAGAATAGTGAAACTTAAAATTTTCTATAATTTACATTAAAATAATAGGTTTAATAAATGTTGTTTTATGAATAAATTCCAATGTTTATTATACTTTTTTTATTTAAAATAATAATCTTTCGTACGGAAAAAGGAGAGTAAAGTTCTGTCATACCCTGCCCCTTTTTTAGCTCGAAAAATTACCAATGATTGCTGGTTTTGGCAATTTGATAACGATTCTTTCTATTTGAACTTGAAAAAGAATAGAATTAGCTATAAACAGGATTTTTGCAGATTTTTAATATTTTTGGATATTCTTGACTGAAAATATGAAACTTGTTGAGTCTCTGCCGAATGATCTTTGACATTTGAACCAAAAAAGAAAATTTATCAAAAGTTTCTAAATCATTTTCTCCAAAATTCATCAAAGAAAACTACTCAAAAATGTTGATTGATGTATTTTTTATTAATCCAACTTCCAACTATTAGAACAATACTCTTTTTAGAGTCAGACTGAACTATAAATTTAATTTGAAATCCTTATTTATGGGATAAAATGTTTAAATTTCATATTATGTACACTTACAAGTGAAAAGTGAGGAGACCCCTCTCCTTGGGTTAAAACTTAATAATACATTCAACAAAGTTTCAAATAGAAAAGTTGGAATGAGCGTCATTCTAAATAAGTAACACGAAATTCCACTTTTATTCGTATCCGATATTAAAAGGAATTTCTCTCATAGAAATGAAATAAATTATATTTTACGGTATTCTAGACTTTTTTTGCAATAAGAGAGTTCAAAAATGCTCAAGATTCTTTTGAATGGGACTTGAAAGTTTCTGCGCCGCGTAAAGAATCTTCGGTACTTGGACTTTGTCGAGACGCAACTTGTTTGGCGACTAGACGTTGCTTCGGAACCCTGTTTTCCAAATTTAAAGAAAAACTGTTAAAAAGTAAAAATAAGAAGTAAAAATGGACAAAAGTCATAAATATTTGTGAAAGTTGCATGCTAGAAGAGAAATCAAGTAGAACAATATACTTAACATCAAGTTTTCCTGGAAAATAAATCTAATAAAAAACTACAAAGGCTTAAGCATTCCAATAGATAATAAAAAATGTGGTGCCAAAGTGGAAGTTTTGTTCGCTAAAATAAGGGAATACTAATTTGAGTTATAACTAAAGCTGACCGACTAACCAGTTAACTGGTGGACTGATAATGTAACTTCTAGTTTATATTCGTAATGAACGAACCAAATAAAAGTAGTTTATACGAAGTTTCATCGAAAGCCGTTGGGATTTATGCAAGTTATTCAACGTACGGTAATGATGCGTGAATACGTCACTACCAGTTAACTGGTTAATAAACTGGTACGTCAAATTAGGTCCGGTCGCAACGCGTTTCAATTTCTTACCTAATATTATTAAATTCAACTTCTAAATCAAAAATTTCAAATATGTTACTCTATTTATGTATTGAAACTGATTTCTGAAAGTTTAAAATTTGTTCGATCAAACACAAGCGATTGGAGAAATTCTAGAGAGCAGTTTACGATCAATCGATTTTTGACACTTAACAGAAAATAATAAAAGCGTTGCGACCAGGAATTTTGATTATGTCGAGGGAAACGAGAAATAATCCTTATCACTTAACTGAATTATATTATAAACTGTCTCTCGAAATGCTTATAACTTTTCGTGCCGATGACTTTTTCTATATCAAGAAAAGCGTGTTATTGAAAAATAGCAAAGAAAAGCGAGAAAAAATGTATGGTTCAAGGATTTCTAAAAAAGGGTTTTAAGTGTAGCGAACAAACCTTAAAACCCAATCCCTTGCTGCTGACGTTCTGGAGTGCGACGTGTAGAAGAAATTGTGTCTAAATCTATTGTTGAAGCATATAAGTGACATTAAGGGGAGACAAATATTAACAAATATTTTTAAAACTGTATTAAGAGACAAATTTCAGGGTATCTATTCAAAAAGTGGACGTGAATAAAATTATTTCAAAGTAGATTCATATCATGTAAATCTAATTAATTTTTCCATATCGTAGGATCTCACAATCGAAAGTCTTACGTAATCCTTTCTTAACACTGATGGATTTAAATTTTCCGATACTAATCCGAAAAAACCCAATCCTGTCTCCCCTTAGAGAAGTGGCAGAGCGTAATTTATGACTCGCAGAATCGTTTGTTTTAAAGCGTAAAAAGAAGCGTTTCCAGAGAGCTATTTATCCCAAGATTCATTCCAATAGACGATTGAGCGATCGAAGCCGCACAACAAAGGAAAGCAATGATTGCACGAAAGCGTGAAACATTCAGAAAGCAAAAGATGAGCGAGGTAGTCACTTTTTTCTATCACGACACATTGCCTCAATGTTTCCGACCTACCCCTTCAACTTTTTGAAGTCGGTTCAGTGAAGAGTGATCGCAAATTTGTGCTGAGTTGAACGAAGTTAAGTGCAAGGTGTTGGAATGGGGCGAAAAGATAAAGATAATTGAGGGCATGAGGAGAGTACAAAAACGGGAGAAAAGCGAAGAAGCATTATGGGATGCGCTTCTTCGTGGGCTAAAGCATCTTTGGAATCTGATGGCTCCACGAAAAAAAATGGAAGTTTCACATGGCCCAGGAATGAAAATGCGTCCCAGTTTAAAAATTCAGAGCTGGCTCAACCTTTTCCGATTCTATATTCTATTTTACCTTAGTTTCGTAGGGGATCTTGAATTTTCAATATAGTTCTTAAATTACCAAGAATTTATGTTGAACAAATTCTCTCAAGAATATGCTCAGTATTTAAGCTCGAAACGAGTATTCATACATAGAGAATTTAATGTATTTATTTTGTTGAAATAAATCTATATCATAATTACTAAATATATTTTTAGAAAAAACATTTTAGAGTTAAATAAATATATAATTTTTTAATTCCAGAGTTAATACAGATCAGGTAACTCCAGAAAGTCAAGGAATGTCAGGAAAACCTGATATAGTTAGGGAATTTTCTAAAAACTAAAGTTAAAGTTAATTTTATTATTATGGTTAAAAATCGCAACTAGTTGGGTGATATATTTTTTGGTTCAATTCAAATATTTTTTGTATAAAATTAAAATCCTTTTGGTTGAAATACAAATTTTACGCATTCTGTTGAGAATTCATCATTTTTTGTTGAAAATTTTAATTACTTAGTTGGAGGTGGAACTACTTAGTTAAAAATTCGTTTATTTAGTTTACAATTTATCATTTTAGTTCACAAGCATTCATTTGTTTAATATTTAATTATTTTGTTAAAAATTATGTTTCCTATTTCAAAATTAATTGTTTTAAATGGAATTTTTACTCGTACATGTTTGGTTCCAAATTTATCTTCTTAAGTTGAATATTCAAATATCTGTTTTAGTTTAAAATTCAAATATTTGTTAAAAGTCCGTCTTTTTTAGTAAAAGAGTACTCTCATTAGTTGCAGCTACGTCTTTTTGGTTTAAAGTTCATTTCTGTGGTTAAAAACTCGGTTTTTTTAAAATAGAAAATGCATCTTTTAGTTTGAAATTTGGTCAAAAACTCATATTTTCGGTTGAAAATTCATTACTGCCTGTGATTAAATACTAATTTCTTTGACTAAAAATTCGATTCTTTTAAATTGAAAATTAATTTTTTTAACTGAAGATGTAACTATTCGGTTTTTGCTTAAAAACTTATATTTTTTTAGTTAAGAATTTTTCTATTTGATTACCCAAGCGGAAATATTATATATAGTTTATACATAGTGTGAATTATTATATATATTATTCGTTTGTTTTACACGTTTTTTTGCATAAAACAAATGAATAATATATATAAAACTTCAGGCTGTATATAAACTATATATAATTTTTCCGCTCGAGTGAAATAATAATATTATTTTATTTTTGGTAAAAAATTCAACATCTGAATATGAAATTGAATTATTTTGTTTTTAATTGACTTTTTTTCTTCGAAAACAGATTGTATTAACAAAAAATTTAATTCTTTTATTTTTGGTTAAAAAGTAATTTTTCATATAAAAAAACTTTTATGAAGAAATCATTTTTTGAGAAAAAAACAAGCTTTTTTTATAATTTCATTTTTTTGTTAAACATTCATTTTTCAAGCATCTTGTATATTTTAATTTCAGTTAAAAATAATCTTATTTAGATGAAAATTCATGTACTATGCTGAAATTGCAAAGTAGAAAAATTAATATTTTGTATGAAAAATTCAACTAATAGTTTGCGTAAAATATCAATTTTTTGGTGAGGATTCACCATTTCAGCTAAAAATTCATTTTTAGGATCAAAATTTATATTTTTGATTTGAAAATTCAAATAAAAAGTATTTAAAATGCATTTAGAATCAAAATTTGTTTGCAATTATATTATTAATCGCCTAGGTGTATGGTTGGTTTAATACCTAGAACAATTTACAAACTGGGTTATTGTAGCAACCCTGAATAATACAACACTGCTGAATGCAAATAATATTTTTTCTTTTACGCTTACTTCTTTTACTATTAAAATTAAAAGCCCTTTCCAATTTGAAGCGATACATTTTTCCGTGAAATTTATATAATGTAATTATTATTAATAATGATAGAAAATACGATTTTTTAAATTCTTATTCCAAATGCTTATAAATTCTCATTAAATTCTCAAAGCACATAAAGGTCGAGCATATTCTCCTGCTCGTGAGAATTTCTCCGAGCACTTACACTCTTTAGAATACTAATTTGAACCCTTTTAAATATTTACATGTCGTGAACCACGTCGTAAACCACGTAAGACAATGCGTCAAAAAATACGTACAGAAAAAACTGGAGTTTCAGTTAGAACCATTTTTTGGTACCTAAGAAGCTGCAATAAAAATGAACCTCCCCCCTTGCTGAAAAAGAACCCAAAAGGATAAATTTGTTCCAAATAAGACTTTATTCAGATCTACAAAGGAACCCAATTGTAATAGACTTTTACCAAAGAACTTATTTTTCGTTTTGCCCACTTGGACATTTTATCTATTCAATAGCACAAACTTTACGTCGAAGCATACATGTAATAGAACTCTAATGGACATAATTAGTGAGCAGACGATAAATTACGTAAATCCCTAATTTACCAACCCTACTTTGCAAGAAGTTGGTTTGTGAATGCGCCTTTATGTTGTGCTATTCAAGAATCTCTAAAGGAACCCGTTTAGGCCTCGGCAAGTTTCTATTGGAGTTCAAGTTCTAAAATATATCAACTTTGATTTAAGCCGTAACTTTAGTAAACTCCTAGTTTTTTCTATGGATATAGTACCCGACGCAGAATACAACGTAGTTTCCGAAGTAGTGTCTTAACAAAAATTTGGTATAAATAGTGGTTCTTTATCAGAAAAATAATCTTTAATTTCACAACAAATTTCCTAGACACCTGTTAACCTAATCATGAAATTCATCATCATTATCCAAATAGTTTTCTGCACAATTGGCTCATTACTTTTTGCATGTGATATTTTATTAAACAAATGCATGATTGCAAACGTTTTTTGCAACATATACGATTTCAGCCCATTTACAGGAATTTTTGAATCTTAATTTTAATTTTAATATGAATTTAGTAAAATTTGAAAATTATGTATAATCATAATTTTTCAATTTTTGAAATTTATGGTATTCTATAATACAGTCTATTTTAAATTCAGCTAGTTGTACGTTCAACTCGCTGAATCTCTCAGCGACGAAATATATATTTTTTCAGAGGAAATTAGGCGAAAATTGTTTTTTTTTCGATTACAGATAATAAGTTCTATCTTTAAAGAAGACTAATTTTTTCATTAAAAATCTATGGTTTTTTATGTAATTCAGATATTCGAATTTCCTTCTGTACCCTTTTAAGTTTTACCATCCAATTTTAAAATCTATCGGAAGATTTAAAATAAGTTCGAAATCAAAAATTTTTCGACGACTTGCTAGATAATATAAAAAGTCGATTATCGCAAAAAACCTAAATTTACATTTCTTCCGACTTTTCGTTAAACTTGGCTATTTTTGAAAATTGGCACTATTACAATTGTAAGATAAAAGTTTGCAGATTTGAAAAAATTCCACAAACAATTTCGCTTATTTTGTGATTTCGTGCTTCGTTCTCAAAAAAATTTAAGTATTATATAATTTTATAATTATGTTAGGTAATTTTTTTAATATTGCAAAAAATTAAGAAGGTAATGTCTTGCAGAAAATCTTCAGTTTTTTATCAAATACTGAAAGCATGAAAAAAAGATTCTCTCGAAAGCCCCACATTTTTATATTTTGCAACACTTTTTTTGGTAGGTTTTGACTCATATAAGAAAAGCATTGTATCAGCTTTATGTGCGAAACCCTTTTTTGTGGACGAGAGTATTTTTTCTGAAAAACGTAATTTTTAAATTTTTGTCATGATCGATGCAAGGTACCTTGAAAGAAAACAGATTAATGAAAATAAATCCTCCTTTGTAAAAAACTTTTTGTTTTTTGTGAAAATCGACGTTTTTTTAATTTCAAATAAATTGTCGTTAATTTGTTCATTTTTTCGAATTTTCTGTCAGAATTAAAATACGTGTGACTTTGTTGAAAAATATATCTTTTTTAATTGGAAAAAGACGTTTACATAATTTTCTCTGAGAATAACATATTTTTTCACTGAGAAAATCTTGGAGTTGAAGAGTAGGACCTCCCTGATACACACTTTTTCCTTCTCTAACGTTAGCATGCTTAAAAAACTCTACTTTATCGCCGCTTTGCAGGTATTGAAACGGACTGTAATCATGCATGTGTTCTAAAAAATTAGTTATCTTCCCTTGGTACTGTAAACTGGAGCTAAGTTGTAGCAGCACACCCTTGAGGTTCCAATTGTAAATACTACGATTTGATTAGTTGAGACAACCATTTTATTAGTGACTGGTTCTAATTAATTAGTCACTGCAACTTATGAAATTTTTGTGCTAACTAATAAAATAGCAGTACCATCTCTACAAACTTAATAGTTGTCCCAACGATTTATATATTTTTCACTAAGTCTACAAGGGTCAATTCTTAAGTTTATGAATGGTTTAAACTCGAAATTAAGATATTGTAAAAGTTTACTACAAAAATCAACCTGTAGCTATTTAAGTGAAATTTCAGCTACTAATGACCCTATGACTTGGACCATCGCTGAAAGAAAACAGGGGTAAAATTCTATCGTTATCTTCCCTCTTCAATGAAAACAGGGTAGATTGAGACAGCTCTAGAAAAGTGCACAAAGAGGCTTAGGAAAAGACTAACTCGCAGAAAAGCCAGGCGCAAAAGCGATATCAGAGTGAGTTATACGCTAATCGCAAAAAATATAGACCATCTATGTTCCCCCAATCCCTCCTTGTGTCAATTTTTCTACATCGAACTCAGGGTCTTAAATCCCACATGAATTTCCAGAAACTCTGAATATTTCCTTTTATATTTCAAAAGAAAATGTTCAAATTCTTTCTGACAAAAGCTATAAATAACAATGGCGATCGTAGAAAAATTCTTCCATTTCAACTTCATTTATGTTGAAATTATATTTTTAATAACAATAATACCCACCAACAAACCTTAGGTATCGTGAAATAGATCTAACCGGCGCACAGTTGGGCGAAATAACGAAAAAATGTTCAAAATAAGTTTCCATTTACAATTTTTATCGATTTAGAAATTTCTTTAATTGATGTTAAGTAAGTTTTTAAGAGATTCAGAAAGCCCGATTTTAAAAATTAATATTTTATCTACTTTATTTAAACTTAAATTTGAAAAATATGATGAAATTTAAGATATGATTGCCTTAATAACACATACCTTATTTAAAATGATCAAAATTTATGTGTAATCGATCAATGAACATTCGCGAAATATTACTTACTATTTTATTTCAAATAACTTCTTATTAATAATTGAATTTTTATAAAAAATATAATTGGTTATTTTTTACTGGTTTTGGATATTTATAAAGCGATTTTTATTTTCGATTCAATAGAAAGTAATACACAAGCATTAAGAATTAAAAATAAATGTATTTATTTCTGTTATAAGCAAATCTTATTAAAAAATGCGCAGTTTAAACTATTTTTAAAAGTTTGAGGTAATTTTCCTTTAAAACATTCTTTGTTCCAATTGGCAGTAATGATTCAGTAAGCCATATAGCTATTTCATTACCGTGATCGTTATGAACAAATTCTATAAACAAATGCACAGTTTGAGCAATATATGATCATCAAAATGTATTAATGTTATATTGGCAAGCCCAAGGAGGCATATTAAAAAAGCACCTAAAACTCTAAAATATGTCGCAAGCTGGAAATTTGTTAACACAATTTGTTAAGAGCAATAAAATTTATGCAATGACAATAAAGTTTACACAATCATAACTGGCAGAGTTCAAAAAAATATGTTTAAAAGTAAAATAGCTCAAACACTCAAAAATGGCTCCAACTGGGACTTCGTTCATGAAATTTGTTTATAACAATTATATTTGTCGTGAAATGGCAAGATAGTTTTACTAATGTTTCACTAACAATCCTAACAAAGAACTTTTTTTAGAGTAACTGAATCTCTTCAAAATTGGTCAATAATTTTTCTATTAAATTTGTTCATAATATAATAATCACAAAATTGTCATAAATGACAATATATTTTACTACATCATCACTGCCATGTCAAAAATAGCACGCTTTTAAAAATAAAAGTACTGCAAGATCCAGGAATTTGTTCGAGTTGCGCATTTTTTTCTAAAATTTATTTAGAATAATAAAATATAAAATTAATGTTGTTTTTCAATGTTTGTGTATTACTATTAATACAATGAAAATGATATCACTTTATAAATATCCACAACCATTCGAAAATCACCCACCATTGTTGAAACAAATACAAACTTTAGTAAAATATTATAACTTTATTTTTAAAAAACTATGAAGTTATGCCTTGAGAATGCTATTTTATCGGCTACAGACTAATATCAATAATTTTTGATTAATTACGTGCAATTAAAGCAACAATATCTCAAATTTTACAATTTATTTAAACTTTGTGTTTAAAAAAGTAAATTAATATGTTCTTAAGATATGATATATCATTAAATCAGTGAAGACAAGAAGATAACAAGTAAGTTACAATATTAAACCGATTTCTTCATTTTTATATTAATAATTCAATAGATAGAAATGCTTCTTCATGTATAAAAACACTTGGAAACTGTAGTTTTCAATTTTTGTTCCAGCGATATGTGTAAAATCAATGCTTAATTATCATTTTGCTACATAAAGTCATTATTAAAGTTATAAACAAACTTAATGAACAGATAATTATATATGCTTTGTTAAGCCTTCATCATAATTGTTATTTTTTTATATAAACTTAATATAAAAATACAAATGTGCGTCAATTTTCGACCGGTGGATTTCGTTTTTTCAACGCAATCAGTGTTAAAATAATTAGAAAAATTCTTCTTTCATGATACGCGACCAACCAAAAAATTGTCTTTTTTATAAAAGATTTTATAAAGAAATTCACAACTTCACTACTTTTCAACAAATGAATCCTAATAGGCGAACAAATTATAAATACTGAAAAATATTATATATAATTTTTAATTGTTTTATTCATTTTTGGTATAAAACAAATGAAAATTATGAATAGTTTTTTCCACTATTTATAAACCATGTAGGATTTTCCCGCTTAGGGAGTAGGGTTTTTTTACGAAATCGACTGCCAATGATAAATGTTTTTTAATCTGTATTTTTATTTTTCTATAAAATTTATTTAGGTAAATAACAAATTTTGTCGTCTAACAACGTCTACTACAAAATAAGGTGTTTTTTAAGTAACCAGCAGACAATTTCGTAACAAAAGCCGCATCCATTCGTTCACAAGTGATCAAATTTTGAATTGAGTTATAAAATTATTTTTAAAATGAACAATTATTTTTGATTGATAAATTATCATACGCAAATAATTTTTCAAAGTAATTAGAAATTTATTCCGTTGAAAACCCTAAATCTGTCGGTTAAAAATGGTCGAAAATCTGTATTTGTTTCACAAATTAATTTAAACAATTAACAATGATTATCTGTTATTAAACAATCGCACATAATATTTATTACCGACAAATTTGTAACCAATTTTGTTCAAGGAACGAAGTTCTTAGAGCGTGAAATGGCTGAGATATCCATTTTTTAATATAATAATAAAGAAGTATTTTTAAATGCTTTAACCCACTAGATATTATTTGTATGGAGTGACTTTACTGATTTCAGGCGATTTTACGTTTATAAGTATTTGTAAAAACGTTGTATAGTTTAGAAAAAAATGTAAAGTTTTTTGTTTGATAAAAAATTTGTAAAAAATGGGCTCTCATAAATCTCTTAAAAATTTATTTAGCTTTTATTTGCAATAAAAACCGTTGAATCGTATAAAAATTAAAACTCTACACTGATTTGCCCAAGAAACTTTTTTGGGGAAATTGCCTCACTGGCAACTTTAATTTTTATAATGAATCTCTATATATAATGAATCTCTCTGAATAAGAAGTGTCAAATTAAACACTGCTTTCCTTGATAAATAATTAATTTACTTTAGGGATGAAAAGTACCTTTCATCATAACTTAATGAAAATGATTTCTTATACAATTCCAGAAATAGAAAGAAATAGATTGATAACTATTATGTCTGAAAGCTTATTCGTTTCTTCCCCTAAAGATAAATTACACAAATCGAATCGCCATCGCTATTTAAATATAAAATCACCATAAAAATTCCCCTCTGATACTGAGCAATATTATCCTCGCACACCTTGCGAAAAATCTCAGACGTTCTTTACCTTTGTCCGGACTTGTATACGGTCGCCATATACGAGCACCACCCTATCCTTGTTCTCGGTCGAAGTGAGCTGATACGATAAGCTCTGCACGAAGATCATCGAATATCGTTTATCAACGATTTTATTTATTTATTTCAACATTTTCCATTAATGACACATCGCCAGATTTTTGCACGCCATATCAGCATTGTTAATTTTGCATTGTTTTCCATTTCATCAAATTCAAGGCGGAATTACCGAGCCGCGTTTGCGAGCAAATTCATGTTGTTTTTTGCAAATCATTTTCAGCATTTATCAGTATATTTTTTGATTTGAGAAATGAAATTAGTCGCGCAGATTGGAGGGCCGAGAGGGCCAAGTAGTTGAGGTAGATCCAGAGTCCAAATCAGCCAGAAAAAAGAAGACGAGTGTTGACATTTGATGATGGTGATGATGGTGATGATGGTGATGATGACAATACAGATGGCGTCCAAGATCCAAAAAGATGAAGAACATCGGCATCGGCAATAGGCACGAAAATAGGGAAATAGAAGAATTTCATTGATAGAGTGTGAATTTCGAGAGTTGTGTTTTTGCCTCGCATCGGTTTTTTTATTTTGTTTATATTTATTTTTTTTAATCCGTCCCTACGAGGCTCTCTGTGTGATTTCTAAGAGCAGTTAACCACAGACTCTCGTCTGTTTTGGATCGGTTTTTGGGCTCTTTTTCTACTTTTATCACTTGCTTTCAAAACGAGGCCTCGACGAGATAAGTGTCGTCCACCCCCGTCTGACCCCCCTGGCCCCCTGAGGTTTGGGCCCTTGTCGCCGGGATGTACTGACTGTACGCCTGCTGAAATCCACATCACAAGCACACACTACATTGTTGCACGCTAGGCTCGCCTCTACTAACTCTTCTAATCCTACTGATATCAGTAATTCAAAATTTCCCCGAAAATAAACAGTTGTGAATTGCGGACTAGGATCAAAGAATCAGTTATAATTTTATGGCACTAAGAGAAGAGGCCCCTTACCGCTTGAATTTAAGAAATTTGAAGGGTCCCCCTACTTTAGGTGCCAGAAAGTTGTAACCAATTCTATTATCCAGGCCCTTAATCGTAAGGGTGTTCAGTTCAGAGTGAATAATCTGTAGTTTAAGTAGCTTTACTGTTTTTAAAACGGTAACAATTTTTTATGATCTCTTACAATACACAACAATATAGAAAGATCATGAATTCGAGAAAATAAATCATAATGAAAGGCAACAAAAATCTATGAGATATTTTGTTCAAGTGTTAACCGATTTTCCTGTATTAAGAGTGGATCGAAAATCCAACAAAAAATTTAAAAAGGTCAGCATCTTCAGGTCGCCCATGCAGGGTGGGAGTTTTAATCAAGGAAAAAATTCACGGTGATGTCCGGGTTTTTTCCCGGTACACACAAAATTTTCTCGGTCTCCTAAATTAAAAAATTAAAATATGAACTCAAAGCGGAACTCCTTTAGATTTTGAGCTTGTAAAATTGAAGTTGAATATTTTTTAATATTTTCAATATATATAAAATAGGAATTTTCAAAAGTTTTGAATCCATTAAATTATAGAAATACTTTTTTTTAACTGTTGTAAATGAAACAGTTCAATGCTGAAAAAAAAATTATCCTTCCAATTCATAAAATATCGAAAAACAAAACTTTCTCCTTTTCAACTCGATATAAACCTTGAAAATTATAAAAGCCCCTCTTCCAATTCAACAAAAATTTCCTCTTTTCAGATTTAAATAACAATCTTTGACAATAAAAAATTTTCCCGAAATTAATGAAAATATTAAGAACAAAAAAGTTCCTTTTTCTAATTAGTTCTCTTAAGTTGTCTATAAATAAAAATTCAACACTTTTACTTATTGATAGAATTTTTTTAATTGAACAATTAAAATGGTTACGTTTAAATATTATACTTGACACTCTAAAAGTTTAACAATTTAAAACTTTCTATTTTGAATTTAATACATTAATCTTAAAAGTTTTTCATCAAAAATTTTCAACATGAAACCTGTTTAATTATTTGTTGCTAAATTCTTATATACTGCGTTCTAAAATTCTTCAAACTGAAAATGGACATTTAAAAATAAACATCAAATATGCAAAATTGGTAAAGTAACAGATTTTATAATTGATCAGTGTGAACTGAATAGTTTTATAATCGAAGAAGTTAACAACTAAACTTAACATTCAAAAAAATTAAATTGATCTTCTGAAAATTGGTCAAATTCACGGTAAAAAAAAATTCACTATCATAACTCGGTTTTTCCCGGTACCGAAATTTTTCTTGTCAATTTCCGGCCCAGTGGCCAGCCTAAAACTGGTTTTAAAAGTTCAATTTTCCACCAATTTTTCTTTAATTTTGTTGAAGTTATAATTATTTAATTATTCTTAATAAATACTTTTTTGAACTTGGATAATTTGAATTTTTTCAGTGAGCTTAAAATTCGTCGAGTTTAAACTGCAGGAACATGTAATTTTACTTTTGATAAAATTTGCAATTAACCAAATCCAAAAAGCAGTTTTCAACAATTTAACAATTGTTCTAATTCCTAATTTTATATTATCTTTCACTCACAAAAAAGAACTAACGAAAAATTTGCCATATTCTTCGGCATATAGAAAATTGGCAAAAAAATTGATCAAAAACGAAAACTTTGAAAGTCATGGGAGACCTGAAAATATTGACATTATATGTAACTTTCTGAAAGTTAAGTCAACATAAAAATAACCAAATGAACAAAAAAACCTCAAAATTGGCCCTTATTTTTTTGGAAAACAATTCTCTCTATAATCAATTGACATCCAATAGAATTCACACCTTTTTCTCTGTCCTTTTTTAAATATAATTGAAACACTTTTTGCTTTTATTTGGTAACTAATATTTAAAAACGAAGTAAAAGTGATAATAATTTGTGTTGATTTTGGAAAACTAGCTTGCATAATCTGCGAAAACTACAATCACTTATTTCTAATGAATTGCACTTTAATTAATAAACTTTTTTAATAAATGAATATAAATTTTTCTAACTTATAATCCATATAATGCAGATAGCATCACGCAATTCTACCGAATTCATGTAAATTCTAACAAATTCCAATAAAAATTAACGAATTTAATAAAATTTTAGTAAATTTCAGTAAATTCATGAATTAACCTAAATTCTATTAAATTTTGCTAAATTTAAATTTACTTTTATCCTCTTAAAAATATGCTTCTCAGTAAAGGGTTAATTATAGAAAAGGAAAACCTTGTTTTAATAAACAACTAGTAATTCACAATTTTTCACTTTTTTCAACCTGAATGTACACCCTTACGTAATTTTCTGTTCCTAAGTTGCTGATGGCTTTTACTCTAAATAGAGTTACGCCCTACTTTAAATCGAAAGTTTTATTTGGAACGAGAAAATGTTTTATTGACAGTAGCGGATTATCCACAACTCGAGGTTCTTTCTAAAAATAAGTCTACAGGGAAAATAAAACTTAGGTCCTTAGCGAATTTTATGATGAGGGTACGAAAAAAAACCATTAATCATCTAATCCACCACTGTCAACCCAACACTACCAATAATGACAAAAATACGAAGTATTTCTCGAAATAATTATTAGATTAACAAAATCGTGTTTCTGGCAGATTTAAAAACTTTTTCTACTTGTCCCAAATAAATCTGAAAATTTCTTTTTTCAATTTCTAGCCCACATCAGGTGCAATAATAAGGTAAAATCTACCACACAAATTTCAGTGAGATTCGAGCCCTTCCTACCGTGAGGATTACTAAAAGTTTTGTGCTCTCATGAGAATGCGTCTCTCTAAAGGAAAAAAGGTTGATTAAGATCAAGTGGCTTCGGCATTTCAAGGCCGACGGAAAACATGTGAAGAGGTGGAAAAATCTGCCCTAATGGAACTTATTGCGACTACCCTTTGAATCTATGTTTTCAGTTTGTTCTTCTCTCAAACCGTCTAACTCACCTTGACGTTCGACCCAATCTCACTCGACCCACCTAATCCCCTAACGAACTATATCTCTCAGCCTAACCCAAGCTAATCCCATATTACCTCCCCCCCCCCTCATGTTATTCCAATCCCCTACTTGTTACATTTATTATCGTCTATCTTACGTGACTAGAAATTTTAACACTTCTTTATAATTTCAAACACTTCAGTGAGAAATTTTCAAGGCTAGCCATTGGCCCAATAAGTGGAAGTACCAGTGTTGGCTAAGAAAAATTTTTTAAGTAAACTCAACTGCCGATATAAGAACGGTTTCGGGTACGACTTGTAGTGGCCTTGAGCCAAACGTAATCAAAACGGAATTCTATTTAATTTTGACGCATGACCCAGCCAGATGCAACTAATGTGCTCAGAGTACGGCAGTTATGTTGTTTGTCACGCCTGACTGAGTACTGCCACTCTTTTATTGCCACGGCTCCCTTATAATTAAACTACCGAAGACGTCAATTCTAGGAATATCGTAAGTCGAGGGTTCTTATATTGAGAGTTGAGTGTAACTAGTTATTATTACGTTACTTGTAACTCGTTATAATTTAAGTTCGGTCACGCGTTCACAAAAAAGTGTGACATCCAAACATTCACATCCACATAAACAAACGACAATTGCTTGGAACATTATTTTTAACATTTTTTAATTGAAGAACGTTGAATTAAATAAATTATAGTTTTTTCAATGTTACCATTATAAAGCTTATTCTATGAGGAAGTAAAAAATAATAAAATTCAGAAATTTCTGGATTTTAATTTATTAAAAGAACTGACTAAAATGATTTTTTTATTTTAAAAAGTGATTCTAGCGACTTTATCTTGAATAAGTGATTTAAGAAAGAAAAGCCATTGTGTGGCAACTCTGAATACAGACAGAAATAAGCGTTATTTTTGTCCTTAATATATGTTTCTAAACTACAAATGTAACAAAAAAAAAAAGTAACGAAAGTTACGTTTTCGCAAAAAAAAAACTAAGAAAAAGTTACATTATATAATCATAACGATAGCTAGTTACTTTTTTGATATGACAGTAACGATAAGTAGTTCCTTGAAAAAAGTAAGCTACCCATCACTGGGCCCAATATTGGGCCGATGTTAAATTTCCCACTGGGAAATTTTATTGATTGCCGATTCTACAGCGATCCTACAGGTGGCTTTTGCGCGATTTTCAAGAAGTTCAATATGTTCACTCATCACGCCACTTAAATCATTTAACTTCTCTATCCACGTGATTTCTTTGGAAATTACTGTAAATTTTAAAATTGGATTTCAAATAACAGAAATCTTATCTTTTAAGTGGATACTTAAGAATTAGGAAAATATAAAAACCAGAAAACGATTCATTTCAAAATTAGCACTGCAAAAAACTAGAGGGTAGAGAAAAAATATTTTGGAATTAACTGTACAAAGAAATTAATTAAAATAATTAATTTTATAATTAACTCTAAAATTGCCATTGTACTCCCTAATGTTCTCAAGGTTTGTATTCACAACATTTCAAAAGACAATGATAATAAACTTTGATTTTATTATTAATATATATTATACTCTGACTTTATATTCTTAGGAAATAATTCAATCAATCTATACTTTTGTAAATAAATTATTACGACAAATATAGTATTCGCATATAAATGGATTTCGCTATAATTAATAATGATTTATCATTCCTTTTTGTGAACTTTAATACACTGGTGAATATTGGACAATCATTATCTTAAAACTGTGAAAAAAAATAAAGAGACGAAGAAGAATTATTGTAAATATTAGCTTTTTACTTTTTTCCATAATATAAATTATTTGGAAAAATCATTCTAGCAGTTGGAATATTAAAAAATGGGATGGCAAGTACACGAGGAAAAACATAAAGGCTAATATATTAAAAGATATGTATCTATTATCTTGGGAATATTTTTTTGGTTTCTAGCATATTACGTAAAGAAATTTTTACATTATGAATAAAATTGTCTTGGGTATAAGGATACACTCAAATATTCAGAAATATGCGGTTTCTGGGATAATAAATGGTAAAAATGTACAGGTTGGAAACTAATTTCATGGATATAGAGTTACGAATAGATATACATATTCCTGTACCAAACTATATGTCTGTATAAGAAATAAATTAATGTTTTTACTTTCTTACACAGTTTTTATATAAATTCAATATTAATGTACCAATAATCTAATATGATACATTTTCATCGGGGTAAGATTAGCAAGATACTCAAGGTAATATTCATTTAAATCTGGCCAGTGATCAACAAGGGAACAAATATATGGATGATGGGATGGTTACGAATAATTATTAAATAACAATTCTCCACAAATAGTTCACATTAAATTAAGTACACAGTAAACTGAAATACGACTACAAATCAACTGTAGCCGATAATGAGCAAAATTATTCGATTTTCTCGCCTTTTGTGACAATTTTCATTCACTATTATTGCTACTGAATTTGCTTATTCAGGTTAGTTTATTTGCAACTGATTTACTGAGTAATTATTTACTAAAAAACATTGGGACTATTGAAAATCTTTTTGGAATTCATATCTGAGGCACAAGATCATCTACCAACATTTAATATATTATTATTTTTGAGAAAATCTAAGTGAAATTATTTTTGGATTTAAAAAATTAATTTTAATAAACTATAATTAATAATACGATCGATGTTATACAATTTCATGTAATTTTAATATTTTAAATAAGTTTTAGTTTGCTAATTTGACCACAGTAAAAAAGATAACTAAACATTTTTTTCAAACTTTAGAAAATACGGAATAAGTTTCTGAACTCGAAGAATAAATTTATAAATCAGTTTTAAACCAAATCTAATTGAATGTGAAACATTTTTCACGTTACCAAACTTTATTAAAAATTTGAGGCTTCCAATTTTGACAGACCTTATACTTCCAAAGCTCAAAATTTAAAAATAGAGCTTTCAGCATACTCATATTTGAAGTTTTAAAGTTTATAATCCCAAAATTTCAAATCTTAAGGTTAGAAAAATCAAAAATTAAAATAAATCCAAAAACTTCAGGAATGAGTAAAGTTGATACAGTTAAAACTTTTGACTAATAAAAACCTTTAAATTTCTAATTGTTGATATTTAGAAGCCTTCAAATGTTGTCTCTAAAAAATGTACTTTTTTTATCCGTTAAAAATACCTAATAACTTTGTAAGCCCGAGAAAGAGGTGCCTTATTTAAAATTTAAAAAATGCAATGGTTGGAATTTCTCTCAATACTTTTCTAAATTATACTTCCAAGAGTTAAGATTAATCTTAGGGATTTTCAATTATACTTTATCGATAAATAGGGTTAAAATTTGCCCCTATTTTAATATCCATAACGCGGCTGTTCGCAAACGATGTTCCAGTTGCTTCCAAATAAGACGTATAAACGATTTAAACACCTGCATCTCAGATAAATTTCAGTAAGAATTCAATTTCAAAACTCATTCTTCCCAAAAATTACAGTACCGATATTTTCATGCTTTAAAGCAAAATTTATTTTTTCAATAGAGAAAATCATAATTTACTAAAAAATAATCAAAAAATAAATATTAATACAAAAATACCAGCCTTAATAGTTATATTGATTGTTTTATTCGATTTTTTATTTTATTTGATTTAAGTGAATTTAGTTATTATTAACAAGTGCTCTAAAGGCCACAAAGTTTTCTATTGATTTATCATGGGAAAAAGGCAACTTCTTCTTTATATGTGATTTAAACGCGAAAAATATGGTGAATAATCATAAAACGATAAGATTTTAATTTATAATCATTTTTTAACTAATTTTAGTGTTAAAAAACAATCGAATTCCTGTAAGAATCAAAAAATAGGTATATATTATAAGCTCTTTGAGTCTTATAATGAATATAATTTTTGTTTGAAGATTCATCTTTTGATTTATTTTCGAACTCTTTGATTAAAATTCGTTTTTTTTATTGAAGATTTATTTTTTAACTGGAAATAGAACTATTCCTTTTGGGATCACAAATTTTTTTTAGTCGAAAATTTAACTACTTTGATCAAAATTCAGGATCACATATTTTTGAAAATTCATCTTTTTTTATTAAATTCAACTGTTTTTCATTTAAAGTCAACATCTTTTCAAGTTACAAGTTTAACCACTTGATTGTAATTTAATCTGGTCCCTTAAAATTTTTGTTTGACTAAAGTTTTATTCTTTTAGTCGAAAATTCATCTTTGAACACCAATGTATTTTGTTGAAAATTTGCTTTTTACAAGTTAACAATTTTTTTAAACTGATTATACTTTAAAAATCAATATATCGAATTTAAATCTTCCCCTTATTTTAATATCCTTGGCACAGCTGTTCGCAAACGATACTCCAGTTTCTTTCAAATCAAACGTAAATACAATTCAGACACTTTTATTTCAGATAAATTTTTATTTTGTTTTTAACTTTTCCAATTCGCGTTGAAAATTGGCCTATTTTAGTTGAAAATGCAACTTTTCGGTTCAAAATTAAGCTGATTTATTGAATATTTATGTTTTCGGTTTAATTATTCAACTGCGTAGCTAGAAAGTTCAAGTACTTGTCCGAAAAGAAATATTTATGTTGAAAATTCCTCTTTTTAGTTTGGAAATTAATCTATTTTGTTAGAAATTTCATCTTTTTTGGTTGAAAATGTAACTTTTTGGTTAAAAATATAGGTATTTAGTTAAAAATACATTCTTCACTTTGGTTGAAACTTCATCCTCTTGGTTATAAGCTTAACTATTAGGTTAAAAAAATGTTGTGGAAGATTCATCTCTTTGTTTCAAAATTCAACAATTTTGTTGCAAATTCGTTTTTTCTTGGTTGTAAATTAATTTTTTAAAGTTAAAATTTAACTATTCTTTTTTCTCTTGCCAACTGATCTTCTCCAATTGAAAATTCAACTATTTGATTAAAATCCCTTTTATTTTGTTGAAAATTCGCCTCCTTTGGTTCAATTTCACTAGATTGGATTTAGAATTAAAATTCTATTGTTGTTTAAATTTTTAATTCTTGATTAATAATATTTTTCTTTGGAGATTTAGTAACATTATTAAACAAATAGGCGAATTGTAAAAAAATGTAAATTGTTCAAAGAATAAAAAAATAGTTTAAAAATCGTGGAGATCAAGACCTTGTTCATCCATGATTATTTTGCAAAAAATATTTCTTTAACCTACTTCCGAGTTATGTCGGTTATGTTTCGAGATTCTCTCCAAGACATCGATGTCTGGCGGCGTCTTAAAACTGAGTCAAGATATATTCCTTCGTCTTGCTTTTATGGCCACGAGAGTTCTCAGGTAAACCTGCCTCAATACGAACCTTTCTCGGCTCATAAATGAGATTAAAATTGATAAATGAAAAATTTTGTAATTATTAAATTAGTTATTTTTTATTTTTAAAATTCAGAATCTGTGGCTCTGAACAAGTATAACCTTTACAAATTTTATTCTAAAAAATTAAAATTTTAACTTCCTAGAAGGATCTCCTCAGCCGTTAGAAATACGTAAAAACTACC
>NC_046660.1:71512979-71534089 GCF_010883055.1 Belonocnema kinseyi | reverse complement strand
TTAAAGATATTAAAGAAATATAAACCTGTCTCCAAGACGAAAATTGAAGTCTGTCTCCGTGTCAAAACTCGGGCTGCTACGTTATGATAGCAGTAACATTAGTAATCATTCAGGCGATGTGACTGAAAGATCTTCAAATTTTAAAATATTAAAAATTTGAATGTCGATTCTGATTCCTTGCAGTATTCTAATTAGGAGCATATTTTGTAAATTATGTTAGTATCATATTTTTGCATTGAAATCACATATGGCAAATGGAAAATGGGGAATGGGACATGTGAATGATAAATCAATGGGAAACTTCATGGTCTTTACAGCACGGGTTAATATTACCAGAT
The DNA here is from genome assembly GCF_010883055.1 of Belonocnema kinseyi. Classification (NCBI taxonomy): domain Eukaryota; kingdom Metazoa; phylum Arthropoda; class Insecta; order Hymenoptera; family Cynipidae; genus Belonocnema; species Belonocnema kinseyi. Next base: position 71,533,751 of record NC_046660.1, on the reverse strand, counting down.
TTCACTGAAATTTGGAACCTAGTTTTTTGTGCGTTCAAAAAAAAAACTAGGGCGGTGAGAAAAAATAATTATTTAAAAAATAAAGAACCACTCTAGTCAAAGTACTGAGGCTAGGTATTTTTAAATAAAATGTTTTTTCAGTGAACTGTGATTTGTGATAAATAAATCATCCTTTTTTTTGACAAAAATTTTTGCGAAAAAATGAATACCCAACACTTTGATCTAAGAAGGTTAATAGCAAATTAGAGCGTTGATCAGGGGCAGAAGCTTAAACATGATTAAGGGATGGGTTAACGACTCGTTATCGGGGTGAAGACGAGAGGTCTGGCCGAGTTTTTTAGGCTGATACTTAATATTCAATTTTGTCTTGCCTGGTTCATTTGAAGTGGATGCCCTGGTACAGAATCCTGCTGTTCCTTTTGCTATGCATTATTCATAAAAGCAACTCTCGTTACATTCTGACACCTTACTTTTGGTTAATTCACATAGACTATATTATATCTCTCTCCACCCCTTTCCCATTTACCCTCTTTTATCTGTTTCTCTTTATCTCTTTTCTCTACTTTGTGCACCCCACAATTTCATAAACCCGATGCCTAGAGCCAGATGCAATTTCGAGCAATTGCAGTTGGTAGAAGAGCGAATTACGGTCGCCTGGCTTTTGTGTTGTCAGAAAGATGAAGGAAATTGAAGTTTCACTGTGGCAAGCATTCGCGAGTTCGAAATCTCAGTGGCTCTAGAGTCATAATTTTCAATTGAACTTTCTCAAGCGAAACAATTTGGCGGAAGCGATAAAGGAAATTCCGTATGTCGCGAATGAGATTAACATCACTTATTTTTGTAAGCATGTTGCTTCGAATTAGCTTTCTGTTATAAGAAAAATTACGAATGGCAGTACCAAAAAAATATTAGAGTTGTAAACTTCTAGATAATTTTCTTGAAACTGGAAAAGTGAAATTAAAATTGTACTTGAATTCAAATAAAGTGAAAAATAAATTCTTCTGAATGGTACGGAATTCTCATAAACTCGAGTAGATCTATACGATACAAATATACTTAAGTAGAGTCATTAGGGTGATTCATTTTAAAAGGAAAAAATTATTGTATCTGAACACACACACGATCGTGAGTTATATATTTTTGGTCAAAAAATGTTTCTAACCAAAAATCAAATTTAGATATGACTTAGAGGTGAATTTATATGAATTTTTACATTCTCATTTCTGAGAACGTAGAACCTTTTTTAATGTCAATTTAAAAAAAAAAAGGTTCAGCTTTACTTTATGATTGTAGTTTATGATAGGTTTGAATTACAGTATTTGGTATAATTTAATACATATATATATAATAACGTAAAGATCCGTTAAAAACCAAAGATTGAAAATTTGGACGAAAATTTGGCGAAGCGCGAGAATGAACAGTCGCGCGCCCTAGTCTTTTTTCGTATTTTTTTATAAGAATTTGATACATGGTGTGCCAATTACATAATACAATTTTAAACTTTTTAAAAGTTACTCAGTATAGAAAATTTGAAACAACTATGAAAAAATTATTTTACTGAAAAATAAGTTTTACAATTGTCATTAAATTATTCACAATGATAGTAATATAAAAGAGGATTTTGTATGTATAAAAATTTAATTTATGTATTAATTATGAGTACATGACATTATCTTAAGATTTTAATGCACTAGATTGAACTAGGATATAAGAGATATTAAAATTCCAGTTAATTAATGTGATTTTCAGTGATTACGTGGTGAGCTTTAATTAAATTAATGCAAAATCTAAATGAATTTACTTTTTGTTTCGTTACTTATTTAATTTAGCCTAGAAAATTATTTCGGTGCTTCAGATTTAATATCTTGTAACTCTTCATTAAACTTGAATTGTTTTTCAGTCCTCAGTTAGTTTTAAAGGGCTACCCTTAAACCTTAAACACAATCTAATATATAGCGCTCATGCGGACTTAACCTAAAAGATCATTAGTGAATAAAATCGCGTTCGGCAAGTAGCATTTGATATAATGTATTCTTTTAGTATTCCAATTCAAACATCACCATTGTGAAATTTCTAGAAATACTTATACACATTTTATTTATTACCGTGCCTTATTCCTAAGGCTGGCTAAATCATTTCGGTTGCCTCCGATGTATTTCTTTTCAATAGGAATGAAAAAGGAATGCAATGTCTCAAATGTTCCTTGTCGGATCTCATTGCATTCACTAACAATTTTTTATGTTACATACACAGAGCTGCCACCTATTTTATTCTATTTAAAAAGTTAAAATTCGCCCTTTGAAACAACCTAAGGACGTGACAAATTTCAAGTTTGAACAAGAGTTGCAAAATTTAAAAGTAAAGGCACCGAATTAATTAGTAGACCTAATAGTTGTCACCTTAAAGAAATTAAAACTCTCGAAGGCTAGAAAAAATTCTAAAACTAACATGAGACAGTTTTTGAACGGCCCCTTACTGAAAAAAAAAACATAAAATTATGATAAATTTCAAAAAGGGATATTTATCTCTTAAGAACATCTTCCCTAATATTCTGGTTTTCAAATAACTCTCTTTAAACTCTAATAACGATCACAATGTACTCAATTAATGCTGTTTAGAAAAGCAACCTTGACTTGAGAAAGTCACGAAATACGTTTAAATCCATTTAAAATTTCCTTTTATCGGTAACACTGATTTATATGAAAACTTTTATTGACAAATTTTCTTCAAACTATTATCTTTTTTTGGTGATAAATTGGCGTGTTTCAAGCATATACAAACTTGAAGATTTTTATCGATCGTGTTTAATGTCGGTACGTATGCGTTTATAAGTACGAGGTGGTACAAACCGATAACATTGAGTAAAGCAACCAAACCGAATACAATTAAACCTGCCATATACATAATAGCATTTTCTAGTTATATATTCAACACGAGGATTACTTTCAATTTTCTCTATTAAATCACGGGACAAACCCTTTATTAGTTTCAGCTCATCTGAAAGATATATTACGGAGAAAGTTCGCATGAAATCTGAATAACTATTTAATTACATTGGAAATAAATATATGAGTTAATCGTAAATGAATTACTAACATTATAAAACTATATTTACAAAGATCAATGTAAATTTTATTAATTATTTTTTAATTTCGTCACACTTTATAATTAAAAGCTCAAAGAGAAAGAAAGCTTACACCCTAAATTGCTTTTCCACTTTATTAATTAGGAATGGTTATTTTTTTAATTGCAATAATGACTTCAATTCGTGTGTGGTATACGAGAGCAGGTCAAATAATTTTTTATTTATTTTCTTTCATATCTCTACTTTGATTGCACATAAATTTTTTAATCAAAAACATAACTAAAATTTAAACTTATTCTGTTTCATCTTTACTCTGGACCCGAATGTAACATTTGAATAATTCTGATAATTTATGCGAAACGGTGCAAATTTTGGAGCTCCAATTACTCTAGCGTTAACAAACATAATTAAATCCGCATCACACTGTGAATAATAATTTGACCCAGGCAAAGTCAAAAGCAATGAATTAACTTCATTTCACGCATTTTCACGGGGAAAATTCACGTCGATTTTAAATTTCTCTTTTAGTTGCTTTGAAAATCCGCGAAAATGAAAGATGTAAATTTAAATGGAATAATTTTATTACAAAATTACGGAGTGACCTTCTTAATTAAACGATTTTATATAAAATCGGATAGTCTGACACGATGTCATGGAATCGTTTAAGGGCTCAATTATAGTTTTTTCTTAGGCAGAATGTAAAACACCTTAATTTTGTTAGAAAAAAAAGTTTCCATGTCAATCTACATAAATTTGTAGGTGAATTGTGAAAAAATTAACCATAAGTTCGTTTAAAAAATCCATCTTTATCAAAATTGCGTACATTTTTCGAAAAAAAAGGGAAAGTAAATTTTCTTGAAAAGGCTAATTTTGATTTTTTTCTTCATTTGGAAAGTTATAATATTGCAAAAGTAACGGAAAATTTTATACAATTTTCGATACTTTCACGTAAATCTAATTTCGATATTCATCAGTTAAAATCGTGTTCTATTTTACAATTAATTAAGAAAATTAATATTCAGACCCAAAATGGTTTAGCGAAACCTCTACAAAATATTAAAATATTTTCTTTTTGTTGGGAATTACAAATTTTAGTAACTAAAAATGTCAGAAATTCACTTATTTCGTGAAGTTAACATTTTTAGATTTTTAAAATTTTTATTTTTTAATTCCTTAAATTGCAAAATATTTCTATTTTTATTAACTTTTACTTTTTAAATATTTCAATTCTATTACTTACTTTTTTCGATATTGTTCAACAATCCTAATTTTTATTTTTCTGTAAAATTATCTAGCCCTAACAGAACTATTTTAGCTTCTTTGATACACAAAACTAAGAATTTTCAAACGAAGAATTGACATTTTGAATTTTTTTATCCATTATAAAATAAGTTTTGCTATATGAAATAATAGATTAGCGACAATTCAATTCACAATATGTCTCCCTCATATTACGCTGAATATAAAAAAATTAAGAAAAAATCAAAAGATGCCTCTCTGAGAAAGTATTGGTAATTCTTTAAAAATTACAAGTTTATTGAAGTGATTTGAAAGAGCGTAGATGGCAGTACAAGCTCCTGCAAAGAAAATTAAATTATGTCAAATTGTTCGCAATATACATTTTTTCAAAGAAAATGTTAGGTTATTTGTTCATACATCTAAATCTTCAAGTAAACTTAAGGTCATGAAAAATGTATTTGGTTAAAAACAAAATAGACGTGTCTCAAATTTCAATCATATTCGTAGTTCTTAAATCTGTTGATCACAACTCCGACAAAGCGGGAGCTTTATTAAAATCGAATGCCATAATTATATTCTATTCCTCGCTTGTCAATTTAATTGCCACCTTGCAAATTGGTTCTTTGACTGTGAACGAAGCAAGCAGAGTCCCCGGTTATGAGTATTTTTTTTGGGTGTTCACTGTGTGCACACGGATTGAGATATCGTTTTTAAAATTTGACAGATTAAATAAAAATCACTAATGAACGTTTGTATACATCAATATATTTATAATTTTAAAGAAAGTTTATTTATAAATTGGTGAAATAGAATATTAACATTCGAGTTATAGCACTTGGCAGATAATTGATGGTTTGATGTATTTCAGATTTTTTGATTCGGCTATATTGAGCACTGACACCAATTTTGGACTAAATCGTCTAAAGCTTTAAAAAATAAATATAAGCAGTAAAATTTGTCTATTAGTTGCAAATCAACAAATCAGTATCTGCACACACGTAACCTATAATTATTTTTGGAGCATTTTTAGCGATTTCTAGTGGAGAAAAAAAGAAACTTTAAACGTCGATAAAGTCGAGCTCACGTGACTAAGTTCGTTCATAAAATTTGTGCGTAAAGAATGAAATGATTCTCGTTCTTTTTTTGGTTCTCACTACGTCCACGCGGATTGAGATATCGTGTTCAGGATTAAGGAAGTTATGCAGAAAGCACTAAGGAACGACTGTATATATCAAAATGTTTATAATTACGAAGAAAGTTTCCTAGTAAAATACTGTAGAAATAGGAAATAAACTTTTAACGTCGATAAAGTAGATACCTCGATTAAAAAACGTCGAGGAACATCTTAGAATGTGATACCCGAAAATCCGTCCAAGTCTCATCTTGAGAAATGTGCATCTACAGAAAACAATTAAAATTTTTAAATGTTTATACATTTTTGCGGATTTTTTGTACTAATGTGCAACAATTTTAAGTTAATAAAAGAACCAATAAAAAAATTTTGCCAGGGGACGAAAGACAAGGCGATTCCGGCGCTGAGTCCCGCCGGTTAGTTCACTGTCAACAATAGTTATTAGCTGATCGATTCGATATAAAAAATTAGACGTCAAGAATTATAGAAGTTGGTTAGAGAACTCTGAAGAGTAAATCTTAGCACGTTACTGGTGTTTCTATGTTTCCAATTTGAAATTTATCTTTTATTTTTAGGATAAAAAAAAATCATTCTTCACAAAAATCTTATGAACGAACTGAGTCACTTGATTTCATTTATTTATTACTTTTTTCAAGTTTTAGACCATTTAGTCTAAAATTTGTGTCAGTGCTCAATATTAGCGAATCAAAAAATCTTAAATGCATCCAACTAAAAATGATGGGCAAAATGCTATAACTCGAATGGTAATATCCTATTTCATCAATTTATAAATAAACTTTCTTTAAAATTACAAATATATTGATATATACAAACGTTCTTTAGTGCTTTTTATTTTATCTGTCAAAGTTTAAACACGATATCGCAATCCGTGTGGAAAAAGTGAACACCAAAAAAAAATGTTCGTAACCAGGGACTAGTTTGGTCACGTGGTCACCGAAGAGCATGCCCTTAATAGTACTTGCACTAGTCGTACCGACAATTTGTGATGGTAGTATACCTCCAGAAGTGCACATAAATTCAATATAATGTTGTCATATATACTTATGAAATATATCAAAATCATTTATATTCTCTCTAATTAGTACCAAGTGATGTAAAAATAAAATCAGAAAAAAATATAATTTTATAGCATGAATTACGTGCCCCTTGTGAATATAAAGTATTTCACGAATGATAAAGTGTTCCCATCAGTAATAATAAATGCTTCTCTGTTTTTCACAAACTGGTTCATCTAAACTGTAACCTTTTCATCCATTAGTCAGAAATAATTTTCATGCTACATTAACAGCGCACACATTTTACATAATTATGTATATAATATATATGACATAGAAAAGAGAATATTATATCTGTGTTTATAAGGTGTGGGTCATTACCCTTTCATTATTAATCGCCAGCATCCTCGCCAATAATATATGCCGTTCACACCCTCGAATCGTGCATTAAATGCATCGCGTAATTAGCGATTCGCAAACAATAAATTACGATATTAATTAACCATTTTCCAGCTGGATTGAAAGGAACCCATTCAAGAAACAAGCGCAGCTCGCTATATTCTCTCTTTTCTGAGCTCTGACCTGAAAACCGAATGAATTCCTTAGACTAGAAGAATAGAATAATTCAATTCTTATATTTCCTTCCTCTGATTTTTGCTTGCATAATTCAAAATCATATACATTATAGCTGTTATTATCACAATGTCCGAAAAATGTTCCCGGTAAATCTTATAGTGAAATATGTAATGTAGGATGGTCCAAAAATGGCCTAAAAAAATTAAAACGCTTTTTGATTTTTTGAAAATATAAGTCAAACAATGATATATGACCTCTAGGAGATGTTTTCAACATAACATTTTTTTTCTCGAACTGAGAATACTTCGAGTGCAAAACTGTAATATGATCATACTTGCATTCTCATTTTTAAGTGTTTCATTTTTGTGGCAACAAAAAATAACACAGTATCAATGAACATTTAAAGATCGGCGTTTTTCGGGACACTTATTTATTCTTAGCAACAAATGATTACAAATTATTAAGAACATCATTTAGGACCTTTATCCGAGTTATAAACAAAAATTGGAACATAAAGTTTTTGACGATCGTAGGAAATTGGAAATTATTAATTTTTTGTAATAGTACCTGATGTACTAAACAATAATTATTAAAATTTCAATATTTTCCACACAAATAAAACAGACCCAAAAGATTTTTTTATGATGTTATAAAAATAAGGCGCTAAACATATAAATAACAAATATTTTCAAAAATTTAGTTATTATAAATCAAATTCAAGTAAATCATCTTAAATGCAAAAATCATATGACTGGTTGTCAATTATTTTCCTTGTTTAGTGACATAATTATTGACTTTGCTGTAATCTAATTTCAAAAAAAGCTGTGAAGAAAACCCTAAAAAACGGGGTTTACTTTCACAAATTTTCATTGATAAATATGCAACTTACAAACAACTTGTTGAACATGAAATAGAGACTAAATATTTCTTTAAAAAATTCGACAGATTTTTTGTAAACTGTGAGGGGTGAAAAATATCAATTTTTTAGAAATAAAATTATTTTAATTGCAATTTTTGGGGCTAATTTTCTCTATGCTTAAATTTTTTCTAAATTTCAATCATATTTCTAGTAAACCAGGCATCGAGAAAAATGTCCGGATAGGAATATTATGCTGAATATAAATATCTAATTATAACAAAAAAGCAATAATTTGAAATTTCCTGTAGATGCCAGCAGCTCAAATGAAAAATTGTTCCAATTTTTTTTTCAACAACTCGAATATAAGTTCTAAATGATGGTCCCAATAATTTTTTACTTTTATAAGGTGAAACTATATTATTCGACTCATATTTTGAAAAATTTGAAAAACGTTACCGTTGGAAAAAATAACTGTTTCCACTACCCTGTTATTAGTTTAGTCTGTATGATAATAATCATAGAATATTCAAATAACAACGCCGACTTAATAATTCATATTATTACCCTTTATTTTTTCCCCTTATAATAGAACAAAAGGTAATAAAATTAAAGTATTTTGGTGAATTATCAAGATATTTTTAGAATTTTTAGAATTTTGGCCCTAGTTTCTACCCTAGGATTAAGCTTGGTAAAAAAGTCCCGAAATTTTTAATAATGATGATACTCGCCACACGATTAAAAAAATAAAATCTCAAAATATAATAAATAACGATTTTGTTAAATGGCTTGTAAACATTTACACATTTTTTAAATATTGTAACAATTTAAAATATTACTACAAAGAATTAGGATGGTAAGTAAAGTGATTGGCCACTTCAAATAGATCGTATGTCAAGAAATATTGACAATTAAAACCCATCACCCTCCCTTTAAAATGAACCCGTAGACTTTAAAGAGTGTTAATTATTTCCTGAGTTATTGTAATTTTTCAAAATAACTAAAATTTGACGGTTTTTTTGCAATATGTTTTTATAAAATTGATGTTCAGGCATAAAACTACTCTTCTTATAATACAGATTTCCACTGAAAAACGAATGCATTCGACAGACTTGAAAAAAAGAAGAATTAAATTCTCCTTGCGTTTCGCTTTTTGTCATTGAGATCAGTTTTTAATAATTGAAATTATTTTTCGAGATGCCAACAAACTTTAATTTAATAAAAAATATATGAAAAATTTATGAAGTAAAAACTATTTTTTAGGTTTTTCACTAAAACTTTTATTACTATCTCTCGTAACCACACACAATTGAACCTCGTATCTTAATCATGGGGGTCTTTTCTTAACATTTTAATATCATAATCTGTTTATACGCAAAAAAAATTCAAAATTCAAAACTCCGCCCCTAATTTAAAGTTTAAACAAATTTTCCACATCGCAGGCCTTCGAGATGTAGCTTGATATATATTTTTTAATGCATAATTCTTGATAGATTGTTCTTTTATCCATAGATATCTCTAGAATGGGGAACACAACTGTAGTAAAAAAAAACCGACAACGTTTCTTGAATTCCCGAGTATAACAACAGTCATAAAAAATATATATTTATCTTGTGGTAAACAATAACTGTGCATGATTATAATTTTTTTTTAATTTTAAAGCTTCTTTCGAGTGAGTGGTGAGCTTGACGAAAAATACCCATGCCCATAAATTGGCCTAAGATTTTTTATAATGTAGACCACTTTAAAGTGTACAGGTCATTTTATGAATAAGAGTAAACGAAAATCATGGCCCACGTGATATATTTGAATAAACGCAATACCTAATATTTACAGACACCTACAAACATATATTTCTCATTTCAACTAGTTCCATTTTATTGGCATACACATGTTTCTTGAATCCTAATGAAAAATATTTGTGTTTTTGACATTTTTATTCTGAAATACCCAACTTCTTAAAAAAAAAATTTGAGCAGAGTTCTCAAAAATTAATCTTCAATATAAAAGTATTGTGCAAAGATATTTGTGCAACAATCTTAACTCCTTTGCACAATTGTTAAAAACAAATCAGTATACTTTGAACATTTTTGGCACATTTGTTCTCAACAATTTTAAATATCTCTGGAATAATCAACTCTGGAGGTTATCAATAAACAACAGATCGTGAAAACCTACCTGCACAGTTAAAACATTTTCAGAAAAAAAGATAACAAGCTTTAAAAAGAATTAATTGAGTAAACATTATTTAATTCTGTACATTTATAATTCTTCTGTATGCACGTCTGTGCGAAAACCTCATTAAATTTGTACACAAGGTTTAATTAGTTATATGTACGTATTTTAATTAATTCTTTTGTTTTAACAGTGCAGTATAGTCACGTAGAAAGCTCTTTTTGTAAATATATCTCTGCTGAAAAGTGTTATTCTCTCTATTTCGCGTCTTTACAGCTCCTACATGCCCTGCAACCCGATCTTAAGAGAAACTATAAGGTCGCGCATCTCCAACTTTAGTAGCATAAAATTCTTATTAAGGCCGAGATATCGTCTCTTCTATTACGAAGTCTAAGAACTAGTGCAAATGGTATTGTGCAATTTCCACTGCTTTTCTCCTTCATTCAACCCTTATCACGTACCCTTTGTCATTTACAGAAATAGCTCTAGGTTCAACTTTAACTTCCGTGCACTATAGGCCACTGAGAAAAAATCACAAACCGTAAGTACCTATGTGGCGCATGGAATGTCTCAAGTATTTCCATACTAAACCCTCGAGACATTTCAAGAGCTGATTGGTCATTCTCCTTTAAGAGGAAATTTTTTCAATCTAATGATACACTGGTCTTAATACATTTGATACCTCCTTGTTAAGAAAAAACCTCGCTCAAAGTGTACGTCTCAAACGATCACTCTCATCATCTAAAAGCATACAGGTTTTACAACTAATACTCTTTGGTTTAGTATATCACTTTGATTTTTTTTTTACATTGCATTTTCTAGAATACTTTGAATTATTTTTTATTCTTTTTAACTATTATGACTTCTTTGAAATCTTTTTAATTCTTCAGAATTCTATAAACTCCTTGAAGTCCTTTAATTTCCTAAATTTCTCTAAATTCTTGAATTCTCTGAACTCATTGAATAATACGAACTCCTCAAAATCTCTTTAATCTTTTATTTCTCTGAAATCCTTGATTTTTCTGAAAGTTCTACTTTGCTGAAAAACCTTGAATCCTCTGAATTTTCTGAAATCCTTGAATTCCTTTCATATCCTAAATGTCTTATATATTATGAATTCCGAAAAAATCTATGATTTCCTCGGATTCTCCGAAATCCTTTATTTGTCTAAATTTCCTGAGTTTCTCAAATAATTTGGATTCCAAGAATTCCTTTAATTCCCTCGGTGTTTCGAAATATCTGAAATTCTCTCTATTTTCTGCAATCCTCGAATTCTTTAAATGCCCTGAATTCCTTGAATATTTTAAATTCCTGTAATTACTTGAATCCTCTTCATTTTCTGAATACACTAAGGGCTGTGATATCCACAAATGTCGCTAAATACCCTGAATTCTTTGAATTTTCTTAATTTAGAGAATTTTTCGAATTTATGAAATATCCTGAATTTCACAAAATCTCTAAATTCCTGGAATTCCCCAAAATCATTGATATCTCTGAAATCCACGAATTCCCTGAATACCCTAAATTCAAAAAAATCTACAAATTCCATGAATTCTCTGAATTCCTTGATTTCTCTTAATTTTCTGTGTTCCTTAAATAATCAGAATTCCAAGAATTTCTGGAATACACTAAACTCTTTACATACTAGGAATTCCTTTAACTCCATTAATGCCCTAAAATACTCTATATTGTTTGCCATCCTTGAATTTTTTAAATCTCGTGAATTCCTTGAATATTCTGAATACCTGTAATTCCTTGAATTCTCTCAACTCTCTGAATTTCGCGAATTCTCTAAATTCCTTGAATTTCCTACACCCTTTGAAATCCATGAAATTCCCTAAATATCCTGAACTCTGAATTGTGTGCATTTACAAAATTCCTTGAATTTCTACAGTATCCTGAATTTCAGAAAATCTTTGAATTACTTAAATGACTTAAATTCCCTGATATCCTTCAATTTTCTAAAAACGCTTAAAGGTTCTAAACTCCCTAAAATCCTTGATTTTCTCAAATATCCTGAATTTATAAGAATCTTCAAAATTGATTTCAAATCGTCGATTTCAAATTCTTTATGTCTTACGGTCCAATCGTAAATCGAAAAAATAAATATGAGTCAAAAAAACATGTTCTTCGAAACTCAGATATTTATTTAATAGAAAAAACTCCTTTCAAAACTTCCTGACGTTTCAGTACACATGCGTACCTTTTTCAAAGGTTCTTAAACCTAAATAATTATAATAAAAATTAGTAATTTTAGTACGAACAAATATGATAGATAATTACGTAGATTTGAATACATTGTTACCTGAGTTGATGGTAGTTTAAATAGTCAAACAGATCAATTTTCAGTCAAATAAAAACAGGAACATTTGAGTCAATAGTTTTAACAAAATTAATTAAAATTTAGTCATTTTTTTTTAAGTCTCAAAAAAATTTTTTGAGACTTCAATCGATTACCCTACATTTTTTAAATTGTACGAGAAAAACAAAATTGGCGTAGGTTAGGACGGACGAACAGACATTGACAGTTTTAGAAATACATGAGGAATACGTAATGAACGATGATGTGATAGGCAAGTTTCCATTGAAAACCACTGATGTGGAAGCGCGTAATTTAGTTTAAATTTGAAATAAGAAATTTAAAAAAAAAAATTTTTTTTTAATTTTTTAAAAAATGTGTATATGTACACATCCACACATATGCATATATATACACACATATAGCATACATGCATATACACATATAGAGATGATTAATATTAAAAACATTATTTTATAATACTCTGATAAATTTTATTGATATTTAGAATTTCAGGCTGTAAATTTACGATATTTGTTTATAAAAATAGACTTAATAATACGTCGTTGATAAGTATTTTTTTCTGTAGCTAATATTTTAATACGTTTAAAATCAAAATCAAAGTAATGATTCAAATTCCAAGTTTTGAAAGGAGTTTTTTCTATTAAATAAATATCTGAGTTTCGAAGAACATGTTTTTTTGACTCATATTTATTTTTTCGATTTACGATTGGACCGTAAGACATAAATAATTTGAAATCTACGATTTGAAATCAATAAATATCAACGGTCGAAGAAAGGATTGATTTGTTTCATCAAATCATTTTACAATCTTCAAAATGTCGGAATTTCTTGAATATTCGGGATTCGTGAAATTAATGAAAATCTTTAAATACCTTGAATTCTCCTAAATCCTTTAATTCCCTTAGTATTCGGTATTCCTTACATAGTTTGAACTCCTGAAACTTTCCGAATTCCTTGAATTCTTTGAGACAATGAATTTTTCAAAATTTCTTGGATTCCTTAAATACTCAGATTTCCGTTAACATTCGAAGTTCCTCAAATGACTTAAATTATCTGAATTACCTAAATGCTATGAAACAACTGAAATGTTCTTAATATCCTAAACTCCTTTAATTTCTTGAATATCCTGACTTCATAAAATTCTTTAAATTTCTGGATTCTTTGAATTTTTTTAATGCTCTAAAACTTTCGAAGTCCAATGAATTTGAGACAATCCTTGAATTCCTCATATACTCTGAATCCCCTGAATTGCTAGAAAATTCTGAAATCATCCTGAATTTTTGCAATTTTCTGAATTGCCAGAGTTCTCAAAACTCCTTGAATTACCTGAATTCTCTGAAATCCATAAAATTTTCTAAGATTTTCTGAAATCTTTGAAATTAATTAGTTTACAACAATTGATGGCATATCGGCGAATTCAAGGAATGCAGATAATTCAGGGAAATTCAGATATATCCAGAAATTCGGAAGAATTTAGAAAATTTCAAGAGAGCTAAAAAATTGCAAAGAAACTGGAAGAGTTTAAAGGCATTCTAAACAATTTGAAGGAATGAAATACAATTAAAAAAAGCTTAATTGTATTTAAAATAATTTTGAATAGCTTACTAAACCAGTGAGAATTAATTGCTAAACCTGTCTGCTGTTTGTCGCATATAATTTGTAATAAAAACGACAGGTCAACCAAAAAAGCAGAGTAGTGGTTTTCATTTTAGACGAACAGCACCAGAGTGGTCGTTTTAGACAAAGCCTCTAAGAGAGGTTCTTTTAACATTAAGGTATCAAATTATAAATCATTTTAGTGAAAATAATTTTTATTTCAAATGATTAATTTAGATATAACGACAAAACAGCTCTCAAATATGCCTCGAAACAATCTCTTTGTTAAAAAAAAAGTTTAATAAAAAAGATAAGACTCTATCTATGGAAAAATTCGTCTACTTAGAGACGAATTTTGGCCTCAATATTAAATTATCCTAATTCTAAGACGAAACTCTTCATCGCTTCTATATAGGGTATGCAGTAAATGTACAAATTTTTTATACAGAAATATTTCTGTGTGCCTAAGAGTGTACACTATGATGTTAAGGTGAATTTTCGACTTAGAAACTCGAATAAAACTCATTAGCGTTTTATCTAACTTTTTGGCAATAATACAATAGAAAGAGTTTTCAAATATACGAGTCGAGTTGAGCGTTATTCGCCTAAAAATTGGAGCCTCAATCACCAAGCTAAACGTTTTATTTTTCTCTATCTCTCTCCTTAGGCCCACCTAGTTAGATAATTATAGTTAAATCTTTATCCAGATCTTTTACTCATCCAGAACCTAGAACTGGTGTCTTGATTAATATTTTGCGACTTTCTTCTTCAAAGCTATTTTTGATTCTTGATTTCAACTTTCTGATATTTTACTCCGAATGCTAGCGCACGCATTTTTTGGTTTGTTCTCGCAGTCACAAGCGGTTCGCGAATTTATTTGCAGCGATATTGAGCAGAACTTTTTTTCTTTGTAAGAATTCATTTTTTTAAATAGTAAGGAAATCATACTACTTACAATTAATACGAGAAGGAATGTGTATAATTTTCCAATATTTGGTAACAAAAAATAACATTCGAGTTTTTAGGAAAAACTAGTAACATGTATCAATTCTATTTCTTAAAAAATCATCTATTAGTTTTTGCGCTAATTGTTCATTAATAGTTTTATGATAGAATACATTTTTTAAATTGAAAACATGAAAATTCTTCGCTTTTGAGAAAGTTTTAATGATCTGCATATTTTTGTTCTTGGTACTTCCACGGTTTACAGTTTTAATATTTTCAATTAATTTGAAAGAAAACCAAAACCATACTCAAAAAATTCATAAAAAATTTGTAGTTTTATGGGTATTCATACCAGAGCAGTTTAAAATTACAAAGTATTACAAGATTGTTTAAGTTTTAAATGTTAGAATATTTTGCAACCTACGAATTCAAGAAAGGGTAAACTTAAACCAGCAGAATCAGAATTTAAAGATTTCAATTAATATTCCAAAGTTTCTTAATATTTGAAATCACAGGTTTTATATTCGAAACAGTTATATTTCAGAATAATCAAATTGCTAAATATCTAAATTGTAATAATTTCTGAATATCAATCAAGTTTTTAAACATTGAAACATTGAAATTGGAAATTTGTAGAATTACAGATATTCAGTTGTAAATTTTATTATAAATTTGATTGGAAATCATCAATTTTTTTCCAGTTTTCCTGATTGCAAATATAGAAATCATTAAAATTTCATATAGAAAACAAAGGGTAAAAAGAAATTGAGGCAAACATTATGTTGGTACATACGGCACACAAAAAAACTAAAGTCTAGGCAAAGGCAAAATGAAAGTTTACTCATTTTTCATTTTAGCATAACCGATCTTCATTTTCGTATGCTAAGATGAATTCCAGTTTTTACCTGAATTACTTTTTACCCTTTGTTTTTGTGTATGCTGTAACCAATCGTAAAAAATTCGACCTCACAAAGACTTCGTATAAAATCAAACTTTGGTTTTGATTTTTTGTTTCTCAATCAAAATAACAATGAAAGGAATATAAGATATTCCACAGTAAGTACCGTTACTAGTTTTCCCATAACGTAAACTGTATTTTATGATAGTTGAAATGGTCTTACTCTAATCATTACTAGTTCTTCTCTTTAGGAACTTGCTCAACACTCGAACATTCCTTCCACAAAAATAAAACATTTAACCCTGGGGCCGCATTATGGGTCACTCCGAACCTTTATATCAATTTTGTTCAGAAATATAATTTAAATACAAAATTTGAGCCAGAAACATGAAAAATTGAAAAAATTTCAATTTTTACAATGTTTAAACAATATCAGAGAGTGTTCTCCATGATCAATAAAATAGATGTGTGATCCGAGCTTTAACATTTAAACAATGAAATTAACAATTTTTCTCATAAAAATCACGATCTCGGCAATTTATCAGTAATCTGACAGAATCTTCTGAACAATAAGATTAAAATACACTGTCTCGATTGTGAATGCGAGAATAAGTTTAATACTCTGATGGGACGATTGTGCTTGTTTAATTCGGCAGAAACCGTGAAAATATGGCAGCGTGGCCACCACCACTGTGACCACTTGTGCCGAACGAGCGAATTACGTGGATGATATATATATATATATACAACGGTATACGAGGTAAACGTGCAACAGCAAAGGTTTTGATAACAAAAAGAGAATAAATTACGAGCGAGGTCGAGGCCGGACGTGACGCGCCGATCGCGAGCAGAGCGCATGATATTGCTTCCGGTCACGCGGAAATACGTCGGAAGTGAGCGCACCGGAAGCGATGTACGAGATTATTTCGAAGGTAGCATGAGCGTAGATAAAATTTATTGCGGAGGTCATGTCACTATTTTCCGAAACTGGAAGACGTGGGAATGGACAGGGTTCTTGAATTTTACTACCGTAAACCGGAGTAACTCGAGTACACTTGAAGTAAAGCCGTTAGAGTCAGGATAGTATATTATGCACCCGGGAGAAGTGCGGCATTTTCGACGAGTGCAACTTTTTCAATGCGAGTCGTAGGCGAGCGAGCACAAGCCAAAAATGAGTGTAAGCGCGAGCCGCATACGAGAACAGAACAAATTCATGAGTCATAAAAAGTCCCCCCCCCCCCGGGTGAATACGATATTTTGATAAAAAATGCCTAATATCAGACTTTTTTTTGTAGCACAAGCATGATTTCTGCCGAAAGTCTGAGTTCATAGATATAATTTATCATTTATATTATTAACCTCTGACTTCACATTTTTTTCTTCCTAACTGAAATCATGTATGTGTTTGTAAAATAATTTTTTTAGACACAGAAATTAATATTTCTTATTAAATCCTGGGGATTTTGATCAATGATTTCACTTTAAAGAAATAAAACCTCGAGTCTTGTACCAGCTTTTCCCCGGTTAATCCATCGCTCTTTCCTTCATCTTCAGGTTCTAAGAGCTAACGAACTTATGTGGAAGACACTACTTTATCTATTTACCTCAAATACCAATGTACACTCTACTTTTCTATTTATTAACAGTTTTTCCAGACAATTTAATTAACAAAATAATAATTAGGAATTTAATTAACTAAATAACATTCAGCTAGCCATATTTTTTTACTTCACTTTAGAAATATTCTTCTCATTATATTACTATCAGATACTACCTGGAAATGCAATAAACAACTAAAGTTGTATTAATAGCCACATTTTAAATATTAAATTTAAAAATCATGTGAGATCATAGTTTTAAACTGAAAACGTTACAATTAAAACAGTTAAGATTAGGTAAAATTATGAAAAAAGGACATTATTACGAATAGAATAAAAAGGAATTTTACTTGCATCATATTTAAATAAAATCGCTTCAAGTTAAATAATTTTTAACTGAAAAAATTTTTATCACTAGCGCTGGATATTGAAATATTCTTGACTTCAGATTGAAACTTCGAAAATAGGATAATTTCAAAACGTTAAAAATGAAATATTTTCAAATTAGAATTTTGAAGAGTGGATGACATAAAATCCAAAGAAATTGGAATTTTAAAGTCCAAGCTTTTAACGATTTAAGATTTTTAATTATTATTACATTATAAAAAAAATTATAATTCTAGTTTAAAACTGGATTGAACCAATTTTCTTGGATTATAAAATAAAATGGCTGTGATTTTCAGTTTAATTGCCAAAAATTGTTGATTACATTTTTTTACGTGATTTGACGTGATTTATAAGATTTGTATTTTAGTTACCAAAAATTGTAATCGTAATTTTGTTATAGTCGATGCCTTTGAAATATCAAATATTTTAAGTAAATTTGAATTGCTTACGAATTAAAAACCGCATTTTCAAATTGGGACCTGGAAATTAAATCGTTCAAAATAATTAATTTTTAAGTTGTGTGTTATGATTTGTAAAATTCAATTATTTTAATCTAAAGTGTAAAATTTTTAACTTTGAAATATAGTATAATTAATTTAAATGCAAGCGCAAAAGCTAAATATTGAAGACAATACATTTTATAAGCTGTCAAGCTTTGATATGCTAATAAATTAAATAAAAGAATTTGAAGGTTATTCTTAATATTATTATAAAAAAAAGATTTCTGTGTTGAAATGTTGATTACGCTGCTATACTACTAAAATCTTCATTTCCGTGTTGAAACAAAATTTCGGATCACTGGAAAGCACCACATTTTCATGATTCGATACGAAATCTAAGATTCAATTATAATAATAATTATAATAATGATAATAATAATAATAATAAATAAAAAAAATAAATAAAAGAGCCTCGGTGGCTCAGTTGGTTAGGCCCTCGGACTTCACCTCAGAGGTCCGGGGTTCGATCCCTGAGCCGGTACCTCTGGAAATTTTTCAATGTACCTTTACCGAG
The DNA here is from genome assembly GCF_010883055.1 of Belonocnema kinseyi. Taxonomy (NCBI): domain Eukaryota; kingdom Metazoa; phylum Arthropoda; class Insecta; order Hymenoptera; family Cynipidae; genus Belonocnema; species Belonocnema kinseyi. The sequence goes on along the minus strand of NC_046660.1, from coordinate 71,514,911 downwards.
ATTCTGGTGGTTCGGAACCCACCTTAAGCTGTAGGTCCCCTCATCGCGTACTTGACTGCAACCCAGTCCGTCAATGATGGGGTAAAACCAGGCTTTGTCCAATATGTCTTGGCAGACTGCTTTCATCAGATCACTTGATTGCATTACAAAAATGCGTCCGTGACTGATGATATATACAGGGACAGTCCCGTGCAAAAATGATCAAATAAAAATCTATCTCTAACCAAAAATGCCTTCGACATGTTGGGCAGTATAAGCCTGTGACAACATTTCAACACTGAAATGTTTTTTAAATAAATAAAATAAAAAAATAATAATAAACGGACGCATTTTTATAAGGTACATTGAAAAATGTCTAGAGGTACTGGCTCAGCGATCAAACCCCGGACCTCTAAGGTGAAGTCCGAGTGTCTAACCAACTGAGCCACTGAGGCTCTTTTTCCACTTATTGAAATGTTGTCACAGGCTTATACTTTTCAATCAGTGGAAAAAGAGCCTCAGTGACTCAGTTGGTTAGACACTCGGACTTCACCTCAGAGGTCCGGGGTTTGATCCCTGAGCCGGTACCTCTAGACATTTTTCAATGTACCTTTACTGAGGTTCTGGTGGTTCGGAACCCACCTTAAGATGTAGGGTCCCCCATTGTGTACTTGACTGCAACCCAGTCCATAAATGATGGGGTAAAAACCAGGCTTTGTCCAATATGTCTGCGCAGACTGCTCTCATCAGATCACATGATTGCATTATAAAAATGCGTCCGTTTATAAAAAACATTTCAGTGTTGACATGTTGTCACAGGCTTATACTGCCCAACATGTCGAAGGCATTTTTGGTTAGAGTTGGATTTTTTTTTGATCATCTTTGCACGGGACTGTCCCGGTATATATCATCAGTTACGGAAGCATTTTTATAATGCAAACAAGTGATCTGATGAGAGCAGTCTGCCCAGACATATTGGACAAAGCCTGGTTTTTACCCCATCATTGATGGACTGTCCGTTTATTATTATTATTATTATTATTATTATTATTGATGCAAAATCCTGTTATACAAAACAAGAATCCGACGACCAAATTTGGACCACAACGAATAAACGAAAACCAAAAAAACCCTATTGTAATCTGAAAAAAAACCAAAAAAACAACAAAAAAATAAAATAAAATTTTCGGAAAAAAATAAAAAAGAGGAAAGAAAAATGAGAAGGCAGCCAACCACATCCCCTTCCTTCTCTTATTCTTTCTTTCGTCTTTTTTATTTTTATGACCATCAAATTACAATAAAATAAAAATAAGAAACATAAATAAATAAATTTGCATTACCAACGTTTCGGTACTCGGACAGTACCCTTATCAAAGCCAGAAAATTTTAAGTGGTAGAAATTGACTAAGGGTACTGTACAAGTACCGAAACGTTGGTAATGCAAATTTATTTATTTATGTTTTTTATTTTTATTTTATTGTAATTTGATGGTCATAAGAATAAAAAATACGAAAGAAAAAAAAGAGAAGGAAGGGGATGTGGTTGGCTGCCTTCTCATTTTTCTTTCCTCTTTTTTATTTTTTTTTTTTTTCGAAAATTTTATTTTATTTTTTTTTTGTTTTTTAGGTTTTTTTCAGATAACAATAGGGTTTTTTTGGTTTTCGTTTATTCGTTGTGGTACAAATTTGGTCGTTGGATTCTTGTTTTGTATAACAGGATTTTGCATCAATTTGATTATTGGACGTTAAATGGGATTTTTAATTTGAATTTTGGTCTAATTTAAATTTCGTAAATTTTGATTATAAAAACATTTCAGTGTTGAAATGTTGTCACAGGCCTATACTGCCCAAAATGTCGAAGGCATTTTTTAGTTAGAGATGGATTTTTATTTGATCATTTTTGCACGGGTCTGTCCCGGTATATATCATCAGTCACGGACGCATTTTTATAATG
>NC_046660.1:71507460-71512879 GCF_010883055.1 Belonocnema kinseyi | reverse complement strand
AGTGATCTGATGAAAGCAGTCTGCCCAGACATATTGGACAAAGCATGGTTTTACCCCATCATTGACGGACTGAGTTGCAGTCAAGTACATGAGGGGGGGGGGACCTACAGCTTAAGGTGGGTTCCGAACCACCAGAACCTCGATAAAGGTACATTGAAAAATTGCCAGAGGTACCGGCTCAGGGTACCTTTTAGTATCCTTTTAGAAATTAAGAATAATGTCAAAAAACAATGATTGGCCACGTGGTAATAGTAATTAGAAAAGTCCATTTATTGTATGAATGCCCACAGAAATGTGGGGAAATACAGTCATTGGACACATTAGGTTATACAGATTAGTGATTTTGAAAGCACAGTGATTATCCGGTCAATTATATAATGGTTGGCCGTTGCTAAAAATCTTTTTCACATGATTTTACTTATTATACGCGAGGGAATGTGAAAAACCATTATGTACACAGTCTATAGAAAGTTTAAACCATTTTTATTTGTTGTTGTAAAGATATTAGCCATTTGCTGATCAGATATAGTATCCAATCATTATTTTTCCCTCTAATTTACGAGGAAAATGATTGGTAACCCATTTATCAATATACAGATGTAATTTTAAAGTAAGAATACTACTAATATGTATCTTAATTCGTCAAATGCAATCAAAATCTAAACATTTTCAGTTAAATCTGTCGTAACTATTAAAAATATAATAATTTTCAACCAGCAGATAACCCTAACCTCAACAGCTATTTGTTTAAATTCCTAACTCATCCCTGCACTATTTATTGGTAGTTTTATTTGTGAGTATTCTTTGTTATAAGCATATTTAAATGAGGTACCCAATCATTGAGGGGTGGCCAAACATTGTACCGATTACTATAATATAGTATCGCGCAGCATTGACGCATTTGAAATTGAAAAGCAGTCTTCATTTCCGAGGGACGTAAATCATCAATTGGGATGACGCTCGTTCAATCAATGTAAAAAATATGGTTCGAACTAGATAATTCCTGCTTTAAAACCCAATATCGTATTCCCGATAATGGATTTTTAACAGATGTGTAAACTTCAATTCCTCAAGGCCATTCATCATTTCCAAAATTCTCCCTCGTTAATGTCAATCAATATTTTAGGATCGAGCTAGCAACTAGATAATAGCATTTGTTGGAAAATTTAAACTGTTCAATTTGAATACCTATATGAAGAATATTTCCATCTGTTCATAATTTTAAATATGGTGCACTGCAATTTTAGCGAGGCAGAATATCCAAACAATTAATTAATGATATTTTAATACGTGTACCTTCTGAATCATAATTAGTTTTTTAATGGACAGGGCTACCACAAGCTGAAGTACTTTAAAAAGCATAAAAAGCCTAATTTAAACTAAAAAGTGACTATTTTTTAAAGAATAAGAGTCCTTTAACTTCAATAGAAACACTTAACCCCTCAAAGAAGCAATTCCATTCGAAATTGAATTTACTTATTGCTAAGTGTTTGGGTGAAAACCAAAATTTAAAGCGCTCGCTTAAATTTTACAGGTACTGTCAATAAAAATTGTAACTTATTTTAAGTATAAATCAAAATAATTTTAATTTTTATGATGCAGACATTTTAAGTAAAACACTGCAATTTCATCATAATATATGCATTATTTACGAAGAAGATTAATTTTCTACTGAAATCACGAATTTATCACAAAATACATAAATTCTCGACAAATATTTGACTTTTCTACTAAATAAATGAAAGGTTATTTATTCAGTTTATAAATAACTTTCAACAAAATAGTTTAATATTCGCCAAAGATATAAATTTCCGACTAAAATGATGAATTCTCTACAAAAATAGATTTGTAAATTAAACAGTCGCATTTTTAACATTTAAGAATAAATTTCGAACAAAAAAATTAACCTGAAATTAAAACCGAAAAAGAGCGATTTTAGAATAATGTGGAATTTTTTTAAAAAAGCTCATTTTAAATAAAAAATGTAATTTTTCTACCAAAAAAGATGAACCTTCTATTTAAAAAAGAAAAGAATGTTTAACAAAACAGTTTAATTTTTCACAAAAAAAAATACTGACACAAAATAGTTAAATTTTCAATGAAATAATTAAATTTTGAACTAAATAATAATATTTTTAACAAAAAAAAAGAAGAATTCTGCACCAAAAACATAAAAGTAGCCTTCTTAAAGAAGAATAGATAACTTCTCACCCAAAATAGTTGAATTTTCTTATTGATTTCTGTTAATTTAGTTTGTATTTTTTGCAAAAAACAACAAAAAGTCAACTTTTCTTGGAAGTGGGGAAAAAAATAAGAATTCCTCAGAAAAGAGAAGAGAGGCGAATAGGGAAAAGTCTAAAGTCTGATATTGAATAGAATTTTCACATTCTAGATTGTTAAGAATGTCATACATAGATCAATCATTTTCTGCAGACAATGTTTAAAATGAGTTTCATTACAAGGACTAAATTGGCATTTTTCTTTAAAGAAAGTGACTAAAAAGAGTCTTCTAAAAAAATAATTGAAAGTTACTTAAGTGACTGTGCAGCCCTACTGATAAACCTTGAAAGACTGATTTACTAATCTAGAGAAAATAAAAGCGAAAATGGAGAAAAAAATTTTAGTGGAAATATAAAGTTTTTTAATTAATAAGATTCCTATCTAAGATTACGACACAGGTTTAGAATTTTATTCATGAATTCCACAATATATCTTTGGATAGTTATTTCTTAAATAGCCTTCTTTCCTTGTCACGCAGGAAGAGTTTTTAAACCTATGTTCTATTCTAGAAGTCTGAATCGCGAGACTTTATTTTAAAATTACTTTATCTGTACATAATATAATATTAGATTAGACTCAATTCAGTTCAGTCGCAATTTTGAGTTTTAAAATCTATAGACTCGCGACAGTCGATTTTTCATCCCTTAACGAGGTATCAGCACATTTATTTTACCCTGTCGTACAAACGAGTCATAAATTACAAGAGAAGCGCCTACATTTTCTCGTTTGTAAATCTTGTAAAAATATTGGAAAGTAACTTAGTTTTATGAATTAACAAGCCGGGAAAATAATAGATGGTTTTTTTACCTTTTATAAAATTAATTAAATTTATGAAAAATTAAGTAACTGAAAAAATAATCCGATTGGTGACTTTAGTTCGCGGGTTCTAGAAACTGCTTGTTTATATAAGCGCCAGTAGTAGAAGTACGTGTGTGTTCTGCCAGTAGTAACTATTGTGTTTCGTCTGATTGAAGCAGTGTTTCTTGAACTTAGATATTTTAAATAAAAAGTTTACCGTCAGACCAATTTTTATTTTGAATTGTGTTCCCATGATAAAACAGAATTTCGGGATTTGTATGCTAGGTTTGGGCCGTGAAACATAATTATTTAAGGCTCTGAAAATAAAATTCAAACATTTTTTCCCGTTAGTATTTTAATTCGATATTAAAATAATTAAATTTTATTATGTTGAATCTATCACAGGTATGATTAAGCTTAAATATAATTTCAATTTGAATTATAAATGGTTTAATGTTTTATTTATTTAATTCCGAACATATGAAAAATTTTAATTCTTTATTGATATTCAGTGTTTCTATTTGTTAGATATTTATGCGAATGAACTTATTTAAGCATTAGCGGCATAATTAATAATTCTTCCAGTAAATTTCCTAGTTATATTTAATTTAGAATTTAGAAATATTTCAGTATTTTTATACCGTTAATTTTCATAATTACCTAAGTATTTGAAGTCTAAAATGAAAAAATTCGTTTGGGCCTATTTTCAAACATCTCCATTTTTATGTTTCTTTTTCGAAAGTGTTAAGCCACGTTTTCAACAACAAAAACTATGGGACGTGAAGCTTCATTTTCTGGAATTCTTTCATTTTTCATTTTAAACTAAAATGGGGCAAAAAATGTGTATAAGCTCTTTTAAAGCCAAAATGCGAGTTTCACAGATGACACAAAAAAGTTTTAACTGAGAAAGAGTTTGCATGAATTTTCAAATATTTTATTTAACATGAAATAAACAAGGAACGATTTTCGAGCTATTATTTAGCTTAATTGAATCATTAAAAAAATAGACAAAAAGAAAAAAATATTTAAAAAAAAATACCGAACATGGATTTGTACCCACCTCTAAATTAAACTGGACCACAATCATCATTAAATAAGTAAGCTGTTTTCTAATCCCATATTCCTGTTATAGAAATTGTACCGACATCGAGAAGATTCTATAGCTAAATTGGTTCGTGCACATGCTGCGTTTCTAGAATATTTCTGAAGGTCACCGATGATGTCAAAAAATGAAATTGCGCAATATCATTTCACGACATTATCGCATCGGCAATGTTCGAGTATATTCTAGAAACTTTGCAAGAACATGAGACACTTGAGCTACAGAATCTTCTCGATGTGGCTAATATGTCGGCAACGAGAATCAAGAATTAGATCGCAGCTTACTTATCTGCTATCAGCTACATTAATATGCGTTAGGTCAAAGTAATTATTTGAAACCAATAAAACAAATGTTCAAAACAGAACACTTCTGCCCTTCTACCCCATGACCCTTCATAAATAAACTTAAGAAATACTGCTTCTTGGCTTCTCTTCGACACGAACGATTTCCGGGATTTCCGAACAAGTTTAGTAATAATGATCTATCTAGTTGTACGACTAAAATTGTGAAACCCGAGCCTCAGACCCGCGTTTCATTGTAAGGGCTGGACGAGTTATGGTGACGATTGTTATCGTTATCACCTGGCACGTTAAACGCAACGTTCGGCACCGTGGTCGGGTCAGTTATTTGAGAATGATATTGCAAATGACTCTGATTGTCAGTGGTGGTTTGCGAATGATGTAAATGGGAGGAAGACGAAGGTGGACCTTCGCTAATGGAGGTCGTCGAAGTGAGAATGCGCCGACCGCGTACCTGATATCTCTGAGGATAACAACGACGGCAACAAGATAGCAACAATCCGGCTCGCGAGGCCGTACTGTGTGCTGGAGAGGTCAAGGGCGATGGGGAGCCGGGCCTCTTCGGGGCTCCATTGAAGGGAACATCCATCTCGACAAACTCTCGATCCTGGAACAAAAAATACACAACCTATTTAGTTTTCAAATCTTGATCCAATTAAAAAAAAGGCTACAAAGTATACTGCAACCCTTCAATAGCCCTCCCATCTATAGCTCTTTAGATAACACAGGCCAACAATTCTCAGAACCAGAGACCAGACCTACTATACCCGATTTTTTTTGCTGCGCTGAATCCGAATCTGACCTCAGAAAAATTCCATCACCCTCAGTTTTCGAGAGTGATGCCTAACTTTTTGATAAGATTTTTCATAGCCGAGATATGGCGGATTCAAATATGAAAAATTTCACCCCCAAGCCCGGTAACTTTCGAGCCAAAAAGAGC
>NC_046660.1:71478232-71507360 GCF_010883055.1 Belonocnema kinseyi | reverse complement strand
TACTTAACTTCAATCAATGATATATCGATGAAAAAAAAGCTATCTTGAATCTGAAAAATGGATTTCAGAGGGCAAGGGTGCTCCTTTGTGATGCTTTCGCCCCTTTTTGAAAAAAAAATTTATTCAAGATGCTATGTAACCTCAAATATAGCAAAAAACGGTGTTTTGTAACAGGAGCTGCGCGGGGTGCGCGGAATTTGCGGTTATTACTCAGGCGAGTACTCAGGCGTGAACAAACAAAAGCGGAGCGGGCTGTAATAATCTAGTTACCATCCACCGTCAGTTCCAAAATCGGCGCTATAAAAGAGTTTCACTGTAGTTGTATTTTTGCGTAAAAAATTAGTGTGTACTCTATTTTATTTTTTTACAATAGAGAACAGTGAGGGGGGTTGAGGGGCGGGGAAGGAAGAGCTAAGAGGGAAATGGAAGAAAAGGAAATAAGGGCAAATGAAGGGAGGAGAAAAGGGGAAAGTGCTGAAAAATTAGGGGTAACGAAGTAGGGAAGTGAGGGGAAATTAGGAAAATTAAAGGAAGATGTGTGAGGGGAAATTATGAAAATAGGTATAAGGGAAGTAGAGGAAATTATTAGAAATAAGAGTTAGTAGGGAAGGGGGAGTTTTGGCTGTAAAAGGGAAGTAAGCGAAGGCGAAGATTAGCTTTAGAAGCTAGAGGGGAGGGGGATAAAGGAAAAATAAGTTTGGTAAGCGGAACGAAGGTGGCAGTAATGAAAATGCAAAAGGGAAAATATGATCATTTTTTACGAAAAAGGGGAAAATTGGGACAAATATCAAACATCTATTTTTACATTAACAAATGAAGAAAAAATCTTCTTATAAGAAATTGCATAGTTTTTGAACAATGTTAAATGATTTCTTGATGATTTCTGCCACTAAAAAAATATACTTTAAATTGATCTACTTAGATCCTTGAAAAACCATTCACGCGCTATATAAAACCCCCAAAAAACGTCAAATTTGTTAACTAAACAATTTTTATGTTAACAATCCTTCTCAGAATCAATAACTTTTTCTCTTCTGAAAATTTATGAAATTATTATACCTATACGTATAATTAATATTTCGCTCGAAAATTTGTTATTGCATTCTTACTATCACTATTGTTTTGAAGTTAAATTGAAAACCGTACTCTTTAGATTCAAATTTAAAACAGTTAAAGTTTGAACGCCTTAAATCTTTTACGTGTTCAGTACTCTGGATTTTTATTTTATAATATTTAAAACAAACTATTTAAAAATCCATAATACAATTTTTTGAAATAATTGATAAGATTTAAAAAATTTTTTGAAATATTTCAAAATAACCCAAAATCTTTAAGATCCTTTGCAATTTTTCTATCCCCGAAATAAAAATTAAATTAAACTTATTCACTAAATTTCTCTAATAAAAGCCGTTTAAATAAAATACGCGGGCGCACGGCACGCAATTACGTACCTGGATTTGTCCTTTTTAGAATTAAAAACATAAATTGTTTTTGAAATCTGAAATATCACATTTTTAAATATTGGGAGTTCTAGAAAAATTTAAAAGGAGTTGCATAATATAAAAAATCATTAAGTCTAGTTTGAAATGTTTAAGAAATACTTGCTTTCATAATTTTAATACTTCAGGGATCCCAATATGTTTATGAATCTCGAGATTTTAACTGTTTCAATTAATATGGTTAGTCTCATATTATTAATTTCTGAATAGTAATATTTTTTAAATCTTCAATAAAATTGTTCATATTTAATAAAATTTACATGTTCCACTGATAATCCACAAATTGTTCAATTTAAAACGTCTAGATACGATCCAAATTTTCAAATCTCCAATGCTATTACATTTTAATTGCATAGGGCAATAAGAACAGTATCTTTTTAATAAATTTAAAATATACCAAGTGAAACGGAAAAACTTAACTGAAACAATATTGACGGGAAATTCGTTTCCATTAAAATTTTTTTTTTAATAAAGAAATACCGCTTTTTGGTTTTAATTTGGTCTCAAAGAAAAACTTAAGTTTCTTCAGTTAAACAGAAGGAATAGAATGAAGTTTGTGTAGATTAAAAAAAATCTTTACTTTAACTGAATATTATATGAAATATATCTTTAAAAAACATTAAGATCAATTATAAAACAATAAATTCAAGAACTTATTAAATTTGGCGTCAATCGAAAAATGCAATTAAAAGCGGATGTAAAACTTATAATTCTTTTTTGAATTCTTGCAGAATCGAATAATTTCATGAGCTTAATTTTTTTATTATATATTTGTTTTCAATTTTTATCTCGATTCTTTTTACAGCGTTAAGTTCTCCGACATCAGTAAATTTTGTTTTGCTTATATTACACAGTCTCGCTCATGCAGCTGCTTCTTCGACTTCTCGTTAAACACTCTTTTTTCAAACAAAAAGAAAAACCTGGTTCTCCCGAGACTTCTAGGCTCTAATTGCTTGTACCAAGGAAGTTTTCGAAGTTTTATCGCACAAGTAAGCATTTTTTCCCATTAAGATTTCACAATATCAAATCATAGCATGCGAAAAATATAGGTAAAGAATCTAAGAATATAAAAAATGGAGATAAAATGATTAAACTGGCCTAAGGGGAAAACAAGGCCAAGCAAAGAAGAGGAAACTTGTTAAATTATTTTAAAATGTTAACAAAGTTTAGGTAATACCTATGATAAAAGGAGCTTAAGCGTGGAAATTTTAAGAGAAAGCTACACCCAACCTAGATATACAATAATGAGAGGCTTTACATTTTTGGAGTCCCTTGCAATATCGTCTTCTAAATCGCGGTTATACATGTAGATACTGTAATGGCGACCGAACAAAAGTTTACTCGGCTTCTATAGGGCAAATAGGGCAAATTCAAAATTTGAAAGTTGAGGACATTTAATAAAATTAGTGAAATAAAATCCAGACAAATTTAGTTTCTGTGTTTAAGGTTTCTCCTTATTTTCCACTGCCAAATTCTGGGGTATTTAGCGTTGTTTTTCAGTTGTAAATTGTAAATCCCCGGTTACTGGAAGAACGAACAAAACATATTAAAAATAAATGTTTTAAATGAGTAATTTTGTTATTAAATAATATTTTTTTAATTTATGGTGTCGACTAAAAAATAAAACAATTAGATTACAATTGCTTCAGGCATTTCAGCACACCATGGTGGTCCTTTTTAACTAATTATTCTGATAATTTTTGTACACAAGCAAAAGGAAATAAAATAAAATTTGGACGTCATAGTTATCTGCGCACATTTGGTTAACACGACAGTTTGTACTTTTTCTATATATCCTTGTTGAATTGTTTTTGGTATTCTAATTGATAAATAATTCTTAGATCCTATTTTTAATACCTTTAATATTAGCTACTTTTCATCTCTTATGATGGCAGTTTAATTATAATTGTAGGTCTTCATAACATTATGAATATAAAATTCACTTAATATTGAAGTAGGGCAAGGGGGGGGGGCAGCGCCAACCAGTGGGGCAAAGGTGAATTTCCTTATAGCATGGCTATTATTTAACAACTTTAGTTCTACTTTGCATCAAATAAATCTATTTGATCAGAGAGATAGTGTCACTTACTAAAATCTTTAAAATTGACGTTGCAAAAGAAAAATTATACAGAAAGCAGTTTTTACCACGAAAAAATGGAAGTTTCGCTGACAGAAATATAAAGTTTTCAACTTTAATGACAATACTTACAATATAAAAACTTTATATCTTGATAGATAAAACAATATCGCACAATCTAATTATATTCATTAGACGTAATTCAAGCCCGAAATATATTAAATCTCATAAATAAATGAGGCTTGGCCTGGGGGACAGGCCCGACGAAAATAATATTTACAAGTGCTTAGGTGATACACGTGTCATAAGTTTCGTCGATAAATGATCGGTAATGTGAAACAGCTACTTATCTTGTGGGCCACATGGAAGAAACTATCAAACATGGACATAGGAAACAAGGGACTAGGCATGCCATTGCGGTTGGTGATGCAATGGGGGGGGGGGAGGTCCATCACCTTTTGATGTCCCGCGACAAACATGGCAGCGCCCACATGTTCATATTTTCATGCACAGTTTGTCGGCAAAAATGCTCGTGCGCATAATAAAAATGGCACATCGTAAGATGGCGGCTCTCCCCACTCATGGAATTCTCCCCCCTCCCGTGAATTCAACCCCGCTCGCCCAAGTTAGGATGACATGCCTAGTCCCGTGTTTCCTAAGTCCATGCTATTAAATATTATTATTATCAATGCGGTCGGTGTGCAGGTTTCTTTTATTGGTACGGTAGAAACATTGCGTAAAGTCTGTTTCTAGGAAAATGTCAAAGAATAAGAGTTTACATTACAGCTATCTCTATTTTTATTTAAAATAACTCATTCATTTTGTTGGATATATTTAAATGAAATTTTTCCAGTACATAAAATACCACAGAAGCAAACCATCACATTTTCTTATGTTTAAATGTTTTGATTTTCATAAAAAGCTGCAGTCCGCTTTGCCCTTGGATGAGGGGCAAAGCCGATGAAATACAGTTTGTTAGAAATAATTAAATTACAAATAATTCGTTTTTCCATGTGATTAATACTTATGAAAATATGATATAAAATAATGTAGAACTCGAAATGAGAAGAAATGGATCAATTCAACATCTCATTAACTTTAAAAAAAGTATTTAATGTTAACTGGTTGGCGCTGCCCCCCCCCCCCTTTCCCCAAATCATTTTTATGATGGCTTCTTGTTATAACTTTTTAATAATTAATTAACAATTATTCGCTAATACCAAACAAATTAAAAACTATATTATATCATTTTTTAATTCGAAATCTTAAAAAACCTCAAATTATTTTGAAACTTTTTAAAATCTTTATAAATTTTTTATTATTTATGAAAAAGACGAATTTTCTAAAAAAAGAGAGTTAAGTCGTCAACTAAAGAAGATTCTTTTTCAACAAGACTATTCTTTTTAACGATAGAAGTCTTATTAAAATTGTACAAAATCTTTCATAATAAACAAATTTCCTTTAAATATTACATTTTTCTCGAAATTTCAGAAATCTTTTGAAATTTTCTGAAAAAATTTATTTTTTTAAATAAAAATCATTTATAATTTTCCCAGTAATCTTAAGAAAAGTTCCTTTTTTCTTGAAACCTTACACAAATTTTAAGAAGCTTCGCAATTTTTTTCGAAATCTTTAAAAACTTACATTTTTCTTTAAATTTTTACAAATAATTTTAAATTTTTATTTACTCTTAAATCATTTAATCATTTCTGAACCTTCTAAACATTTTTTTATATTATATTGATTCTTCCTAAAATTAAAAAAAGAAATTGCGCAAATTTCTAAACCTATCAAATAGTTTTTTAAATTAACGTTATTTTTCCTATAATTTTTTGAAATTAGGCCTAAAAATTTCCGGTTCCTTTTTTTACAATTTTCGGAATCTTTGATAATATTTCCAAATGTTATGAAAAATTTTCCCAAATTAATTTTTCAAAATAAAAAATATTTTCAAATATTACCAGAAATTCAAAATAAAATTTGTTTAAGTTTATTAAATTCCTAAGAAGCTTCTAAACTTTTTATTTTCCAGTTTTGTATTATTTACAATCTTTCTAAAACTTCTTATTGTTTATTATACTAACTCGGATTTTGTCTAAAACGTTGTAATCTTGTAAAATTGAAAAATTTGGCTCAAAATCTTCTTTAATCTTTTTAGACATATTAGAAAATTATTATTAAGAGTTGCACATTTTTTTTATTTTTCTCTTAACTTCGATTTTTAAAATAAAAACTCATTTAAATTGGTTGAGGAATTTTAAGAATTTTATTTTGATTCTCTTAAAACCTCTTAGAATACTTAAAATTAGGTTTTCTTTATATCTCAAGAATCTACACTTTAAATCTTTAAAAAAATCTTTAAATATCTTTTAAAATGATTAGACCTTCCTACAAAATTTTTTAAATCCTGTAAGCTAAAAAAAAATACTTAAAATATTTCAGATTCCTTTTTGAACATTTTACGAATCTTTATAACTCAAAATTAATCCTTCAAAATGAAATAGTATTATGCTTTGAGATGAATTGGGTGCAATTTTACTTTCATGCCTTATAACCCTGGGTCACACTTAAATTGTTTTTTCTTCTCAAGGCAGTTTTAAAAAGCGAAGTTCAAAATTCAAAACACAATCTAATATGTAGCGGACCTATGGAACTACTTTTTACACATTTTATGTTTCGCCGCATCTTCTCCTAAGGCTGCCCAAATCATTTCGGTCGCCTCACCTACTTTTTTTTAAATTTGAATTCAAAAAGAATGCTCAATACATACATAGATTCAATTACGTGTCATATGTGCTTTCGGAATCTTTCAGTTTCTTCAAATAAGAGTGTGCCATATAAGGAGCCGCTCTCTCATTGGCGAGATTTTATGACTACAACATTTCAAGTCTAGTCACTAAAGTCAAGATCGCTCGATAGCCTCTCGCTTTCAAGCATTGACGAAGCCACTTGCTCTGGATTTTGAACTTCATTTCGATGATCAAGTATAAGTATATCAGATAAAGTAGTTATGTCTACGCGTTGGGATGGTAAACCATCTCATGACACAATTTCGATAGCTACTTTCTGAGTTTCTGTGATGTATATTCTTAACTGAAAACAGTTTACCGTTTCGAGCTGACGCTGTGGAAATTGCGGAAATGAAGAAAGGCGGGAGCACCTTTTAATATTTTTGTCAAAAAACTGACAGAAATTGCAAGTTCAACTAAAAATATATATGTGGGTCACTTCAAATTAACTTCCGAAATCGTCACAGATAAAATTTGCATTTCCAGCAGCTGGTTTTCGCACACCAGAGCTGCCACTGACTAATATACTTGAAAAGAGTGGAGAAAGTGATTAATTAATGCTAAAAAGTGACTCAAAATGAGTATTTTACACACAGAAAGAGGCTTGTCATGCCGATACAAACACTTATCTACTTAAGAATTTCGATTCAATGACACATGTAATTTATCGGTTTTCATTCGCAACATTAAATGAAGTTTTATTGCCGTGTTCATGGATGAAAACCAACGTCACAATTGCCAGAATCAATTTTACAATTCGTGCTTAAACAAATTGTAATTCATTTTATTACAATCTAAATAAATCTTTGACACTCTTCATTACTTATACAATATATTTTACAATAGCAAATCGAAAATCAGAAGATTATAAATTAAAATCATTTAGATTTTAATATTGCATACTTCCCAAACGAAAATGATCTCAAAATAGGGTGAATAGAGTAATTGTTCACTTAAATAGGGAAATAATAAAGGAATAAATTCTTTTAAATAAAATGAAAGCAGGAAACATATTAAATTCAATCTGGAATGCTTAAAATTTCTCATTTTTCCAGAAAAAAGATTTCCATTCCAACAAAATAAATGCATTTTCAACTAAAAAGATGAATTTTCTACTAAGAAAATTAATTTTCTACTATAAAAGACGAATTTTTCACGAAATACATGAATTATCAACCCCTTAGTGAAATCTTCAAACAGATAAATTTTAACAGAAATTATAAATATTAAACCAAAGAAATTGTTTTTAACGAATTAGTTCAACTTTCAGCCCAGTGGCTCAATTTAAAAAAAAGATTAATTCTCAACGGAAAATATAATTCACCGAAAAAAGACGTCAAATGTAGATAATTAGTTTTTAAATAAACAGATGCACTTTCAACCAAAAAAGATGAAATTTCTACCGAGCGATGAATTTTCAATAGATTATATACATTTTTAAACGAAAAAAATCACTTTTAACGTCTTTTTTAAGACGGATTTTTAACAAAATACATGAATTTTCAACCAAATAGTTGAATTTTCCACAAAAAAGTTAATTTAAAAAAAACTTTAATTATCCAAGTAGCTAAATTTTGAACAACAAAATTAATTAACAACTAAACAGTTGCATTTCAAACCAAATAGTTGCACTTTCAAGCAAAAGAGACGAAATTTCAATAAAAAAGTTAATTTTCTACTAAGAAAAACGTCTTTGCGACCAAAAGGATGAATTTTCTATACAAGAAGACTAATGTTCAAAAAAACAGTTTTATTATGAAAAAAAATTATTTTCAAGAAAATAGTGGAATATTCATTAAAATCATTAAATTTTCTAGGAATTCTTAAAAAAATCAAACTACATTTTTGTGTCAGATGAAATCTAAAATTGAATCGTAATTAAATGAAATATTTGTTTTAAACTCTCGTGAGACCTTAATAACATTAGCAAGTAAAATAGACAAAACTGATTTCCCGTGCGAGTTTCGTTTCAGATTTGAGTTGGCTGATTGCAAGCGATACTAATACGTTATTATTTCCCGCAGAATGCAGTCAAATTTAAATGAGATCCAGGATGTTATCTTGAGAATAGAAATTTTCGAGGGAGTGTCCGATGGAAGGAAAGGTACGCAGATGGTAGAAATCGGCGAGTACCGCCAAACCATTTGAGAAATTGTTAACCCAGAAACGTGCTCAGAAGTGAGAAGATGACGTAGCTATATAGCGTTGCGTCCATTTCATAGCGTTAATACTACTGGAGGTGCATCGATTCGAGAATCTTATGGTTTAAAATCGAGCGAATAACTTGCGTTCGTAAATTCGCATTACACTCCCATCGATACGCGTGACACACTTGGTAATACTGTATACCGGTAGCCTTATTATTCTGCAAACCTCAAAAGCACAAATCCTCTCAACCAGGTTTTCTACCGAATCATGTTCTATATCACAATTGCGCTTCCTTACAGCTTCACCTCCCAATAATTCTCTAAAAGAGTCTCTTAAAGTATCTAGTATCTCTTCGGTATCATACCATATAACATTTTACCCGTGTTATTTCTCATGCCGTCTAACTCTGTACTTCTACTTTCTTTCATACCATTCAACGGTAATTTATAAAACAATTTCTTGATTCCTTAAATGTCGATTTTCATTTTCTTCTCTTCATCTGTTTTGATTTCATCTTTACTTTTCCTAACTTGCAGTTTTACTTTTTTCTTTTTGTTTCTGTAATATTTATCAGTTCTACTTTTCTCATCATGGTCGAGGCCTGTGGCTTTAAACTTTGTTACATACGCTTGATTCTTTCCGTGGGCTGCTGCGCAAATTTCATAATTTCACCAAACATCACCAGACATTCTTACTACAACCGCAGTACCACACACTTCGGTTGTACTTCTAACAATGATACTGCGGATCATAGCCCATGTGCCCTATATATCTTTATTGCATATTAGTGCCCTTCAGTTTACCCTATCTATGTGTATGTATATCCTATTCTGAAAATCTATTTGTACTTTCAATTTCTGAAATTTGTAGAATTTTCTTTGCGTTTGTTTCGTGTTTTTTTCTCTTTCTTTTCCAAGTTTGACCTGAGCTTATTTCTGAGATTAGAAATTCATGGTCAGCATTACATTCGGAAACCCTCATAACCATTGTATTTTTTTAAAATACAAATTTAAATGTTCAAAATAATGCACTAGAATCTTCTATTCATTTTATAATTGATTAACAAAGTTTAAAAAAGAATATTGAAAGTAGGCGCCGTGTGCCTATAAAAAAGATTTCGTAACCTATTAAGACGTTCATTAAATTTTTCAAATCTCTTCCCCTCATACATTCCCGCCGCTACTTCCATCTCTTTTGGCCAACCTAGTTCCCCGGTTTTTCGTCACTTCTCTCTTCACTACTCCCCTTGCTATCCTTTCCATCAATGCCCTTACTTCCCCTCCTCTACTCAACGGAACTTCACACTTCTGATGGATGGACATTCAACCAATTCAAAAATTACATAAGGTAGGAGAAGAATGGGAGGGTCAAAAGTTATGGACTAAACAAAGGGGGAACCTGGTTTAAAATTGCAGAGAAAAATGTGGCGTAATTAATGCACGGCCCCCCGTAAGTGAGGATAAAAAATAATCGGCATTCTAATAGACAAAATTTTTGTGTGTGTGTGTGTGTTTTTTTTTTGTCAACTGCGACGTACGATGGCTCTGTGAAGCTCTCCACTCTGGGTGATTACTAAAGAGATTAATCAGCGGCCCGTGTCGTGGCGGTCTTGTGGGATGAAAGTGTTTTTTTAGAAAAGCAATACGTGCATTTAAGATTAACCTAAAATCTATCTCTACTTCTACACATCCCTTATTTAATCTTTACATTTAAGCTCCTTAATTCCCGGTAGTATAACGAGGCTAAAACCGACCAAGTTATGCTTATCCCGGAAGGCATTAGGCTTAATGGTATGATAATAATAACTAATACAGGCTGCATGTAGTAGTAGATTAGGGATGACGGAGTATGATTACATGGAGATATGGAAATTCGTCCGGCTAGAGATTGTTTTATAGGCGCAACATTTTTGTAGGTATAGTGGCTCAAATATGGAATACTCTGATGGACATAGTTAGTCTAATAGCAGGAAATTTATTATTCAGATATGAGTATTTGAAGAAAACATAATTACTTAAAACAAAAAATGATCTTAAAATTCTTTGTACAATTTTTTTCTTAAGAATTCAGTCAAATGTGGAATCGCTGCAATATTGACCATCTGGGTATGCAATTATGGTAAATAATTTTTTTAAAGTTTTTTATGTTTTAAATTATCTTCGAAAATATTTTTGTGCGGATAACTATATTATTTCCTATGTTATTTTACGATTACTGTAAGTATTCCATATTAGTGCCAGACAACTTTATAAGAAGAAATTTCTGCTCAATAATGTTCTGTCATATAACTAAGTACATCAATATATGCTCAGAGTTTGAGAAAAGATTCCAGCAAATAGATTTTTGTTTTTCTAAGGTTATCAAAGCTTTAATTAGCTTTAAATCTAATGAATGAGTGAATAATAATTGAGTAAATTTCGTTTTATTGATGCTTTTTCTTTTAGGTTATACTTACTAATAAGAATTTTTAAGGATGGACAATATAAACTTCTGCATCAAAACTCAGCTCATACAAACACTAATTTCTGACTTTAATTTTTAAAATCTTTAAGTCATATTTTTCCTTACACATAAATTTCTTCTCTACCGTTCTCAAGAATTAAAAAGAAAAACACATAGGTTTTGTCTCTGCTCAGTGTTTCAAAAAGTAGAGAAAGCCTACAGCTTCTGAGCTGAGTGTGCACACGAACAAATCTCACAAATTCAATGGGAAAGAAAAAACAGCCGCAGGAACTAGACTCTCTACTTCGTGCTTTTCCACATTTACAAAGAATAGCACTGGTACTCTAAGAAGTTCTATGCATTTTTCCCCAGTGCTTATTCCAAAAATTTATTATCTTTCCTAGGCTTATGAAAATCGAAACACATATGCTTTCGTCCAAACATAGAATTTAAATAATATAAGATTTCAAATCAAATCTGTCACACTCAGAATTTTTGACAAAAACGCATTGTTTTGTGAATTTAGTTGCTTTAAAAAAAGTATTCATCTTATTTGCTTCAATCATTTTGATTTTACTAGGAAACCAATTCTATTAGGTCAATAAGAATTCCTTTCACGCATACTTTGCAGTTAAAATTAAACAAACGAGCAAACAGTAAAAAATAAACAAACATTTCGTAATGTTCACAATACTTACAATCTGTTCTCAAATGTTTAAATAGTTCGGAATACCTTCCAAAGTCTATTGTGAGATTGAGAGTTTAAGCAAAGTAGATTCTACAGTTAACACTATAAATCTTACAACGTACTTTTATCGTCAAAATAAATTTTAAATGACAGTTTTATAATATTTAGAAAGCCTCATTCACAGGACAGCAAATTGTGATAAGAATCCACTATAACCACTTCAAACAAGGATGTCGTCACCTTTTTAATATAGTATTTAAAATGTTAAAAGTTTAAATTTGTATATCACTTAGAAAAGTTAGCAATACAGTAGTTCGTTGATTCCCAATTTCTAATTCACCCTCTCACTCCCTCCTCACATATCACTTCTTATTATCTTAATATCATTTTCTTATCGTCCTCTTCTATCCCTCTCATCCCCACTACCTCACTCCCCTCGCCAACCCTTATTCTCCACCCATATTTTCTCATCTTGCTTTCACTTCTGTAATTCTCATCCCCTTCTAACGCTACTTCCTTCACCCCTCCGTACAAATCCACCTTACCGCCAGCCCCATCACTACTTCTACTTCCTTACTTGCCCTCTCAGAAGAAATTGAGACGAACAGACAGACGGACACCTGGCCGAAACTATAAGGATTTCCGTCCGGAACGCCGAAACCCTAAAAACAATCATTTTCTCTTGCACAGTCTTGATGATAATTTAAAGCGAGCATCCATTAATTACGTATAGCATTTTGTAGGGGGGTGGGGGCAAAAAGCCTTACGAATCCTCACTTGACAGGGGAGGCATTCAACGAATTTTTTACGCTATTATGCATATTAAATCCTGAATTGCTCTATTTCTTTTTCATCATGTTACATAATCCTTGAAATCCTTTAAATTTCATGACTATCGTACACTGTCTTTTAAGATCGCTTCAAACTTTTTGCGCTTCCGTGAAATCTTTTCCAATCCTTGAAATCATAAAACTCACTTATATTCCTTTCAAAGCCGTAGATATTTCTTTAAAACTCTCAAACTTAGTTGAAATCCTTGAAATTTCGATAAATATATAGAAATATTACAAGATCCACTGGAACCTATCAAATTCCTTTGAAATTAATTAAACTCTTAGGTTTTTTCAGAATCTTTTTGATTATCTTCAAATCACTTTATATCTTTTTAATCTTTTTAAATCTATACCTTAAATTTACCTAAATTTATTGCTTAAAAACACTGCGTTTTTTATACGAGATATTCGTGGTTTTTTAATCTAAAAAGTAAAATTTTGAACTGACATATTATTTGTTCTGAGGTTCCTTCAAAAAGCACTTAGCTCACTAAAGTAATTATGACACATTACTTGATCCATAAGGAATATATTTTAGCCGAATTCAGAAATTTTGATTAAAAATAATAGTAAAGCAGAGAATGTTATCTAAACGAATTCCAGTGGTACGCAGTGGGACAGAACTTTTGGGGCAAGTTGGGACAAGTCTTGTGAACACTGTTGCTTATTTTCAAAAGAAATAAGTATTTTAAAAGATAGTACCTACACATAAACCTTGACTTTCTCTAAAATAAATTGTTTTTGAATTATAGAATGACATGTGTCAACCAACACAGGTTTTTACCGACATTGGTCATAATATAAATGAAAAAAAATCATTCCTACATGAATTTTACATTTATTTTCAGGCTATACCTTGAAAAAATGAGGTTTGAAGTGTTTAGAAGGATTATTTGAAATTTCGGCGAAAAAAGTTGACCTAGGTGAGAACCCAATTAATTCTTTTTTTACTTTTTCAAGTTTTTTGTGCTATTTTTGTGGTCCACTCTTTTGCAAAATATGTTTTTTAAATTCTGAACTAATCCAGGTAGAAACTTTAATTTTTCAAAATCATTCTGGATTAAAAACATAGGAATATTAATTCATCCATTTCACACACACACACACGCGCGCGCGTTTTATAATCTACAGTTTACATTGACCGGAAATATAACAAACAAAAGTTATAACTCTTTATATCCAAGAATCGTTACATAATCTGTATTCGTCCCACTGTGTCATATTGATTGTCTCATTGTGCCCCACACGTCGGATATTATGGGACGAAGTGAATTTTGTTTGTTTATTGCAATAAAAAGATTCTCGTTTTATATTTAGAAATGATGAAGGTGCCAATATGCAGATAAGACTAAGGATACAAAATTACATATTAACTTTAGAGATGCAGTAGGTAGAAAAAAAAATCAATAAACAAAAAGTGTCCCAATGTGCCCCATGCTTCCTATACTTTGAATTATTTTTAAATACGTAAAATCTTCAGAATCCCTTGAAATATTACAAAATCCGTTAGAATCTCTTGAAATCCCTCGAAATATTTTTTGATCTGCGGAAATCGTTCTTAATTCTTTATAGTCCCTTAAAACCGCTAAAAATTAAATCTCTATAAACATATTATTTTTTAAAATAATGTTTTCTACGATTTTCGATAATTGTATGTTATTTTAAGTTGTATTATAAGAAATTTGAATAAAAACAATATAATTATAAAGAAGTTTTTTCTTTAAGTTATCATTGTTAATATCATAAACAAAGGGTATAAACAAAAGGATCAATCAGGAATTTTTCGAAAAAAAAATCCATTTCTTTCTATGTCAATTTTTTCAATTAGGAACTTTACGATCAATTCAGAAAAATTAATAATGTGCTGATTAATGTAATGATTTTTTTAAACAATTTAGTAAACAAATGTATTATTCGGGCATTCGTCGGCCTAAAAATTCGATTTTTCCAATGCCAGTCCCTTCATATGGGAACTTCATGACAATTTCAGCAACATTCATAAATAGTTGATAAATTTTAGGATTTTTTAAAACATATTCAATTAAAAAATGCATTAATTAGGCATTTGCCGATAGAAAGATTCATTTATTTCGATGTAAACTGTTTAAATTAGGAACTTCATGACAATTTTAGCAAAATTCATAATTTTTTGATTAATTTTTTCATTTCTTTAAATAAATTTAATAAACAAACGTATTATCCGGGCATCTGTCGGCAGGAAGATTCCTTTTATCAACTAATTATGCATGCTGCTGAAATGGTCATGAAGTTCCTAACTGAAAGAGCTGGCATTGAAAAAATCGAATTTTTCTGCAGACAAATACCCGAATAATGCATTTTTTATTGAATTTGTTTTAAAGAATCATAAGATAAATCCAAAAATGATGGTTTTTGCTGAAATTATCTTCAAGTTTCCAACTAAAAAAATTGACATAGACAATAATAATCTCAAAAAGAAATTTATTCATCATAATATTATTGTACTAAAATTTCTTGCATAGTAACTTAAAAAAAGTTAAAATTATGGAAAATCGTAGCAAATATTCTTTCACGAAATAATGTGTGTTTACAAATTTTTTGTCTATTATATAACATTGGAAAATCTTGAACTAATGTTACTTTATGAAACTTAGGCGATTCTAACAATTTTCTTGTTATTGACGAGCACGGGAAACGTCAAAGAAAAAAAATGGCCATTTTTTCATCGTATTTGTTTATTTATAAAAAAAATTGCAAGCATAATTTGGAAATCAGGCTCTATAACTCTTTTAGAAATCTTATCAGCTCTTTTCACATTTTCCTTGTCCATATCAATCAATATTTGTGGGCTGTACGTTATTTTAAACCTGGGGTAAATGCTAGAGAGATTAATCGGCAACCTTTGTCGAAGCGATGTTGCGGAACGAACGATTGATCTAAAATATATCCCTTCTTCCACACTTCCGTCACTTACTTTTAATATACGGATTCCTTCATCCCCAATAGTATAAAAAAGCTGGAATCGGACGAGCTAATAATAATAATAATAATAATAATAATAATAATAGTAATAATTTATTATCTTCTGGCTGATAATGAAAAAATGGGATGAAACCCAAACAAAAGTTTAAACAAAAAACAAGTAATGCATCACAAATAATAATTTTAAACTAAAATGAGTTTTTTAATTGTCTACTCTAACAGAAAAGGAAAATTCTACTATATCACGCAGTGTCACCGCAAAGATTACTCTAGTGGTGTGTATGACAATGAATATTTTGTGTGCCTCTGCCATAAAAAGCAGGTAACCCAGCACTCTCTTAACGCATGCATTGCCAACCATTTTCACCAAACCGCAATATACATACGAGCGTTCCCTCGAATTTATTATCAGTCGACGGAAAATAAACGCATTTTCGATATAAACGTGTAGAATAAAAAAAAAGAATATAGTCGAGACTTCACTCGATGGTCGTGAATATAGTGGATGAAGTTTCCGCAAAGTATGCATTCAGCATCACGACAGTAACAAGGTCTATACGGCTGCACAGCGATTGCGCGATAAGTTAGAGCGAAGAAGCTTCTGTGGCTGAAAGGGAACAAGAGAAACACGCAGAACCGTGAAATGATGGACCGTGGTGGGAGAGAAACGGAAATAAACTTCAACGAAATGAGTACGAGATAGAGCAAGAAATAAAGTTTCGAGTTTTTTTTAGGTAAGAGAGCTACCCGAGCCTCAATAGCTTCTTTTGTTGAATGCAAATATGAAAAACTTGTTGCAAGAACGCTCCAACGCACTCAGGAAAAGACGATAACAACCAGTGGTATTAAAAGTTTGCGAACCGTAATTATTTACTGCATTTTTCTGTTATGTGAATGGAAAGAACGAGAGAAGAGAGCTAATGATCTGTAATATATATGTTGTCAATAGAGTGGACTAAATATGCTGCTACTCTAATGACAAATGTCAATGGAGTAATGTGAAATGTGAGAAATGATCTGCTTAGCCAAATGGAAATTTCCAAGTATACATTACGGCAATGTTTGTCTTTCAATTATAAGGGCATGGTTTACTGAAGGGTCCATAATTCTCAACCGAAAAAGATTAATTTTGAATTAATTTTTGTTTTATTGTTTAAAAATGTTTGGTTCCTAATACATTTTATATAAGATTTTAAAAATTTGAGAGTTCCTCAAGTGAGTTAGCACCTTTTTATTCCTATTCAGGAGTTAGCAAATTTTCACATGGTATTTCCAGAGTTAAGCCTTTTTATTTGAAACCACTAAATTTTCACCACAAAAGATTAATTGTAAACAAAATAGTTGAACTTCAAAGCTATAAAGTCGACTTTTTAAAATAACACCAAAAAAATGATGAAGAATGATGATTTTTTTAACAAACAGTGGAATCTTCAACCAAGAAAAATTCATTTCAGACTAAAACAGTTTTATTTACATCAAAATTCTTGAAATTTTAACAAAATAATTAAATAACGAACAAAATTGTTCAACTTTACTCACACAGTTAAACTTACAACATATAAAGATCAATTTTTAACCAAATACACTTACAATAAAATCGTTGAACTTATAGAAGCAAAACGGATGAATTTTCAACGAAATATTTAAATTTTTTAACAAATTGGTGAATTTGCTTAATACAAAGATAAATTTTCAGCTAAATAGTCGAATTCTTAAAGGAGGAAAATTAAATTTTAACCTGAAATAGTTGCATTTTCAACCAAGTAGTTAAATATTTAAGTCATGAAGACGAATTTTAAGAAATATAGATATTTCAACCAAGAAAATTTTCTTAATTTGAAATCAAAAACAATCCAATTTAACATAAAAGTTTGAATTCCCAACAAAATAGCTGAATCCTCATTCAAAACAGATTAATTTCCAACCAATTAGTTCCACTTTTGAATACAAGAGATCAAATTGTACCAAAAGAGATAAATTTTCAAACAATAAATTCATTCAAGAAAGTTTAAAAAATGTTAACCATATTTATTAAATCTGAAGCCAAAAAAGAGTATTCTCCACAAAACATTTGCATTTTCAATGGAAAAATTAATTTTCAACCAAATAGTTTAATTTTAAACAAAAAATTTTCTTTTTTTAACCAAAACTGGAATAGTTTACTTTGCAGTTCGAAAAATTCGTTGGAGGAAAAAAATGTTTTTAACCAAAAATGGAAAAGCTTAACTTTCAGCTCAAAAAATTTGTTTAAAAAAAATGAGTTTTGAACCAAGGAAATGAATCTTCAGCTAATAAAAATGAATTTTTAACAAAGTAGTTACGCTTTCAATAATGTAGCTTAATCTTCAGACAAGAAGATTCATTTTCTACCAAAAAAGATGCATTTATAACAAAATACATACTTTTTAAATCTAATTGCAGAATTTGAAAATAAAATTAGTGCAATAAAATTGATATTTAACAGAGTAATTTATCTCTCAACATAGTAGTTGGATTTTAAACCAAAAATAAACATTCTCGATGAAAAATTTAATATTTTCATTTTCAACTAAAAACAATAAATTTGATGCCATAAAAGGATAAGTTAAATTTCCACTTGAGAAAATTAATTTTAGTATAAAGAATTCAATTTTATACATAATAGTTAAATTTTTACAGATGAGATAAAATTAATCATGCAGTTAAATTTGATATCATGAAGATTAATTCTCTACAAAACAATGCATTCACAACAAAACACATATATCTTCTATACAATTGTTAAACCTTTAACTAAAAGCATTTAATTTTCAACAAATAATGGAATAGTTCAATTTGCAGTCCAAGTAATTATTTCCCAACTAAAAATGAACAATTATTCAACAAAATAGTTAAATCTCCAACCGATCAAATTATTGCTTAACAAAGTAATTCATCTTTCAACCGAGAAAATAGTTGCATTTTTAAGCAAAAAAATGAATTCACAATCACAAATTTATTAGTTGCATTTTTAAACAAAAATATTAATTCTTAATCACAAACTTATTAGTTGCATTTTTTGCTGAAAACCATAAATTTGCAGCCAAAAGTATATTCGTTACATTTCCAGTTAAGTAAATTAATTTTAATATGAAAAAATTGAAGTTTCAACAAAATAGATAAATCTTCACAAAAAAGTAAAGTTTGAATCAAGAGAGATAATTTATGAATCAAAAATATAATAGAAAACTTTTCAATTCAAAAAAGTTAACTTTAATTTGTATTTTCTTATTTGGTTTTATGGGTTTAGTTTTAAAAAGAAGAAAAAGAGAGGAATAAGGAACAGTGTGAAGAGTGTAGATGCTTTACACTTAAGGATCGTAACAAAAACCTGTTATCTGATACTGTGATAGCAAATTGAGCTTCAAAAATAAATAAAAATAACAAACAAAAAATTGTTACTGTTTGACAAGGAATTTTTCGCTGAAAAATGGAACATCATTCGATTTGAAAATGGAATGAATAAATAAATGTTATCAAGTCAACTACAAATGCTTCCGCGATCTGTGGATCATTCCCTTGATAAAACGTGAGATGGAAAATCCAATCCTTGCCATTGTTAGAAATTACCTCTTTGCCTTCAAGGCAAGTCCAGTTACTTTGAATGTTACTTGATACTACATAATAAATGATACTTTATATTTATAAAGGCAAATCGAAAATACGAAAGTTTAATCTTCTCTATTCTAGGCTCTTATCCTAGGTTCGAGAACTAAAGCTCAAGTTATTCAAAATGGTAGATACTACTATCTAATAGCGAGAAACAATAGCTTGTTCAAAATATATAAACTTATTTAGGACTGTATATAGACATTAAAAGAAGGTTAAAAAGATATACAAAGTAAAAATACAAAAATTTAATAAAGCAATGCTATAGCGTAATGTTTTCAATTCGATTGAATCAATAACAAGGCCATATTCCTAAATTGGAAAGGTGAGGAAAATAACAGTTTAATTTGTATAAATTACAGCGGAACAATGGGATCTACATTAATTATGGATATTCAAGGTCCTCATGCGCAACTTTTCAACCGAATTCTATTTTCAATTTTTAACTTTTGCTGTCTGTGTACATTTTTATGGCTTCCCATGGAAAATTGAAATTATTCAAGGCTAAGTAATTTATGAAAAATACATCTTTATACATTGAGGAAAATAAAAAGTTTTAACTTTTGTCAATGATCGATAGCAACATTTCAAGAAATCAATTTTGGTTATTGATGGTTTTTATTTATAACAATTTTTATTATAAATGAAGCTAGAGAGTTTATGAAGGATACATAATGTCTCTAATGATATGTATAGGTTTAACAATAGTTTTAGGGGAAATTATGACCCTGGTTTGCCCTGGGAATTTTTTATGGAAAAATAAAATGTCTAGACGATTTCTTCGTAAAAATAAAGATTTTAATCAGAAAAATTGAATGATACCATTTTTAACTTTATTGAAACAATGCAATGCCAAATTGTAAAGTTTGTAAACAAGCTACGTCTCCTCCAGTAACATTTTTTCAATAATAAACTTTACTATATTTGACATTTCTCATTTCTATAAAATTCTTTAATTATCTGTATACAGACGTAAATAAATCCAGAAGAAAGTAATTTTTATGAAATAATTTAAGTTTTAATACTGCCAGAAAATAATTTGCTTATATATCTTCAAGCATTTACGAAAAGTTTCAGTAAGATTCATTCATTTTTTGAATTTCTGAACCTTTTCCCGAAATTTCCGAAAAAGCGCATAACAAATAGGAAAAAATTGATAATTATATGATCATTTCCAAATACATATATATAATGTAAAAATAAACGTGTTTAAGAATACGTAATTGTCATAATGAAAAACAGTACTAAAACTTAGAAAAATTTAGGATTCAAATAATAAAAAAGTCAGAAAACTTTCACCAATAAATCTTTTATAATTTTTATACTGCAAGTCGGTTAAGAATTTAATAATTTTAGCTTTAAATATTCTAAATGGCTTGGCTTCAATTTTAAGTATGAAAAATTTTATAATATTTTACATTCTTTGAAATCATTGATAACCAAATAAAAAGACATTATAGTTACGAAAAATTTAATTCGAAGGATTTTAAATTAAATAATTTTGAATTAAATGCCTGCGGAATAAATTCCAAACAATAAAAATGTAGGAAAATAATTTCTCAAATGCAGGCTTTATAATATAGCTTATATTAGGACGCATTGAGACACATGTTAATATTGACCGAAATTGCTCAAATTTTGTATGCATTAATTTTGTTAAATAGTACCAAATTTTTGTAATTCACAAATTAATTAATTTATTTATTTATAAGACCATTATTAGTAGATCCTCAATTTAAAAAGTTAGTCGTTCTAAGTTAATATATACACCATTAAGCTATTTCCCTTTCGGAGTAGGCGTGACTCACTCGGTGGGGAAAGAAGTAATGTGGGGAAGAGATAGAGAATATTCAGATTGATCCAGAATTCTTGTGTTATTTATGTAAACAACACGTTCGTTCCGCAACACTGATCCGACTCACGTTGCTGATCAATCTCTCTAGCAATCACCCCCAGTGAAGATCCTCACAAAGTCGTTATGTAAGGTTCCCCACTTGGGTCCATTAGTGGCCAAGGTCTTTTGTTTGAGGCATCATTAACTCTACTGACACTCTTCTTATTAACTATTTCCCGCCATACTTTCCTGTCCTGGCATACTTCTCTAGCTTCTTTTATGTCCATGCTTCCTATGTCTGTTCTAACTAGGGTCTCATTCACACATTCTAACCATTCTTTCCGCAGTCTAACTCTGGACACGCTGCCATTTACTTTATCTTGATAAACTTGTTTCGTTAATCGTTCATTTGGAATTTTCTCAACATGTCCGAACCATCTTAACTGATTTCTTTTCCATGTGTGTGCTAGCGTCTCTTCTTCACCACATTCTTTTATAATTATCTCGTTACTTACTTTGTCCATCTGATAAGGGGACCTGCTCTACCAATAACCTGCTTTCCATCGTTTATGCGTCTATCTAATTCCTCATCTAGGTTCCCGTCCCTAGTAAATAAGCTACCAAGGTATACGAACTTATCAACTTGTTCAATTCTCTCATCATTTAATAAAATATTGCATAGTGTTTTCTCACTCTTTCCTTCGAATACTATAGTTTTTGTTTTATTTGCGTTAATTTTAAGGCCCACGCTCTTAATGCTTGCATTTAGTTTATTCAACATTCTTTGTAAGTCTTTGATTGACTCTGCTATAACAACCTTATCATCTGCGAACGCTAACCCACGTACCCTTACTGTTTCGAGATGCACACCCTCTTCGTCGAAAAGAGCCATTCTTAAACACTTGTCCATAAATAATATACAGTCGAGGCTATTTACCTTGCCGCGGATGGGACCGTAGGGGAGTAATTTTCCTGGAAACGATGTTCCCCCAATCTCGAGTCTGATTTTGATGCGTGCCCTACCGATAGCAATCTCTGAGTTTTCTCTAGCGAAATAGCCTGGCCCATTTGAGACTATAGTCAGAGTCGATTTGCAACAATTTATTCTGAGAGATAGTCTGATAGATTTGGGTCCTTTTTAAGGTCCTTTTAGTGGTCCTTTTAAGCGTGGTGCGACGGTAATATAATGTTCCTTTTGTATTCACCACGTACCGGGCTGGTAGAGTTATTTACAGTAGTTGGTCGTCGCTAATCCGACTCCAAGGCAGGGTCCCCGCTGTGAGCATGGGACTACTTTTGTTGACCAAACATTTAAATGAGCTGAATCAATTACGTGATATAATTTTAGAAATATAGAAAAAAGTTAATAAAAATCGGTTAATGTTTTCACTAAATTTCTCCAAGAAAATACATTACTGGACCTCTTTGCAGTGTGACAAAAGTGCAATAACTTTGGAAGTGATTAACCGATTTCTTTCTGTCTTTTTCTCATGTTCTCGTCATAATCAATATAACGCTGCCTATTAAAATTCACTAATGAATACTTTTCTCAATTTTCCATTTTTCCTAATCGGCTCTAATTTTCTTATAATGGAAAGGTCGCCCGCGACAAGCCAGCACGTGCCGGCAACAAGAATTTCAAATGTCCCTCCTTGGGTTTAAGTATTATGAAAACAATTTTAGGGTGACGGCCCCACCGCTCCCCAGAAAGAGCGAAAAAAATTTGGGAATCGCTGGGCTACTCTATTGATATAGCCCCTCTGCTTGTTATTTATGATCGAATTCTTATTTCAATTTCAGCCTCTCTGCTTTTTATTTATGATCGTATTTCAATTTCGGAAAGGACATTTCAAAGCCTTTAAAACATTTAAAAGAACTACCTAAACCTTTGAATATATCAACCTGAGTGCCTGTGGAGAATTTCTCTGAGCTTCTCTGACCCTAGATAATCTTTAGAATATACTCAGAGATTACTTTCGGTGGGGTGGTGCTTGATACAAATTGTTTCACTCGCTACATACGTTGCCGCGCGCGGATCAGTGCTTACAAACAGTGAAAGTTCGATTTTCAGAATACATATTGTGAAAGTAATTATCTCACATTTAGTGCCAAAAAATTGTGAACACATCATTCTCTCGCGGAATAGACTGAAAAATTGGTTAGCAACATAAATAGCGATCGGAACAATTCGCGGATGCCGAGCCGTCGCGGTCCTGATGGGGGTAGAGCTCGACTGAGAAGGGAAGCGGTAAGGTAAATAGCGGCAAGTTGAGTAGCGTCGACTGTAAATAATTATGAAGACATAACGCATCCTAGTCTAACTCCTTGAATAATATCGAAACAGTCACTCAATTTCCCATTTACCCTTACATTCGCCTTGCCACCCGTATATATTGTTTTTATAACTTGTAGGAGCCATCCATTGACTCCATACTCTTTCAAGACTTCCCAAAGTTTACTTCTAACTACCTTGTTAAAAGATTTTTCTAGGTCAACAAATGCACAGAAAACTTTTTTTCCTACTTTCAAACTTTTTTCTGTAATTTGCCTCAAGGTAAATATTCGAATCCGTACATGACCTTCCTGGCATAAACCCACTTTGGACTTCCCAAATCTTTGCTTCTGTTATGTTCATTACCCTACGAATGAGTATTTTTGAGTATATTTTACTTACGGTACTTAATAAGCTAATCCCTCTGTAATTATTGCAGTCACTTTTATCTCCCTTTCTTTTGTATGTTGTTAGGTTAATCGCTTTTTTCCAATCGTCTGGGACGTTTCCCATCTTGAAACATAAATTTATCCATTCGCACAGTCTATGTGGTATGTACTCGCCACTACGTTTAAGCATTTCAGTGTTTACACAGTCTACCCCGGCAGCCTTACCGTTTTTAAAGTTCTTAATTATATCCCTGGCCTCAGTGACACAGACTTTCTTAATTAAGTTTTCTATCGCATCGTGTTTAACATCGCAGTTTTGGTGTCCTATAGCTTTATCTCCGAAATGTCTTCTAAAATAGTCTCTGAAAGCCTCTAGTATTCCGTCTGCATCATATACCATATCCCTATACTATTTCTCGTGTTGACAAATTTTGTACTTTTGTTTCCTTTCATTTTTTTTTATAAAGCAGTTTCTTGCTTTTTTTAAAGTCGTTTTGTATTTTCATCTCTTCTTCTGCTCTAATTATATCTTTACGATCCTTGACTAATCGTTTGAGTATCCTGTTTTCGCGTCTATAATGATTTCTACGTCTATTTCTTTCCTCATTGCTAAGACCTGCTATGTCGAAAATTCTCCTGTACGCTCCTCTGTTTGCTTCTCGGGCAGCCTGAATTTCATCATTCCACCACGCATCACCAGACATTCTTCCTACAACTGCTGTACCACACACTTCGATCGTACATGATTTGTTTAAATATTTTCATTAATCAATGATTATATTTTTCTTTTCGTATTAGAGAAATGAAAGGAATTAAAACCAATAGCCAATGACTTAGTGATATTCAACAGACTTCCTATTGCAAGATTTGACAATAATATATTTCGCCAATATATATTACAGCAAAGTGTAACTATTACAATCTTTGTAGGGCGTCCCAAGAAAGTGGAGGAGTTGAAAAATGCGATAGAATATTCGCCAAGAGGGACTACTAGCCAAGCTTATAAAACAGTATTTTACTACTCACTCCGAATTGCGGGACGAGATACTTCGTTTGTTTTGATAATAAAAAAGATGCTGATCCTAAACGTATTACATTGAACAACCTGAGTATAGCGTGAGTCTTTCAAAGTGAAATAATATTGATAATACACGTAATATAAAAACCGAAGACCTGGGTCTTTCTTTTATTTTATATTTGATCATACAAAGAATTTTGTACACCAACAATATTGATAATAGCTATTTAATTAACTACAATACCATTAACTGTCTCGAAATTTGAATCCTTATTTTGCGCCGCAGTTTTCCATCTCCCATTCATTACACCTGAATTGGTGAAAATTATACTAATTAAATTAGTAATTAAGCGTTTGCCGAACGAAATAGTAAATTTTAATATGTTAGAACTTCAATAATATAATATTGAAAATCAGAAGAATTGCATGGTAACATTTTGAACTTTATTGATACAATGAGGAGGCATATTGTAAAGCTTGTTAACAGGCTATGTCACCTACACTCATATTCTTTCTACAATAAACTTTACGATAAGCTTGAAGATGAAGCAATCAGCGTACAGAGTCCATATTCGAATGATCAGAATAAAATTTAAGTAAAAATTTGCACTGCTAAAAAATACTTCCTTTGCATATTTTCAACCATCTACAAAAAATGTTATAAAGCTTTATTAATTTTTTGTTCCAAACCGCAAAACACAAGAACATGTAATTTGTCAGATGATGAATTGGTACATCACAAATAGAAAAAACTGAAATTTATATAACTATTTCCAAACACTTATAAAAGGTGTAACAACACATTTGTTTCAAAATAAAATCATTGCGATTAGGTAGAACAGCAATGAAAATAAAAATAGATTATATATGATTATATGTTTTCGTTATAAATATTTCGTAACTCAACTATAAGGTAGGCAGATATTTCAATGAAATATCTTGGAATAATTTTAATGTTATTGTGTAAAAGCAATCCCTAAATTAATAAAATATATTCAATAAAATAGGAAAGAGAACAAAATTGGTCTCGAAGTTAATTCTTGTATTAGTTTCCTAATTATTCTTGCTGGAAATAGGTAAAGAAATTTACTTGACATCATCAGTAAACTTCTTAATGTATAAGCTACATATTGAATTTCTCATTTTAAAAAATCAGAACTTCGTCAATGCATTTTGCTGTGAAACCATAGTTTGAATGTGTATGTTTCCATAAAAAATATCTGATATTTTTAAATTGATTCCTTTGTTTTGGCTGTAGGAGCTTCTGCACGTTAAAAATCATAAATAATACGTAAAAAACTAAAAAACATTTGTTAAAAAAATAAATGCAACTAAATTCGTTCAGAACATTTTTCGGATATGCTGACTTTCGAATATAAAAATGTTTGAAGTCAGTGACTGACTTTTAATTTATAGAGGTAATAATTCTCGGCAGCGATCTTCGTTTAGTATGCGTAATTTTTTTTATACAGCGTTACCCCTACCGAAACTAAATATGACGAAGACTGAACCCTAGTACGTGCTGGGCAACATTAATTTAAACATATTGAATCAAGTAAAAACTTTCCTTGGTTTAAAATTTTGTTTCGGGCTGTAAAAGCTGGATTTTCTTGAAACTGAAAAGATTATATAAATTGTAACATTATTCATAACAACTTTAGTAAACGAATGTACATAATCCAATTCAGCATAAAAATATTAATTAGTTAAAACATTAACTAAATTCTTAAATAATAGTCTTAATATAATACGAAGCTTTTCCTCAACTTGGAAAATATGAGAGTCATGCATAATCTTGTCTTGATCTTGACGGTCATCCCTCATCATATAGGTAAATATAATAATACATCATATCTATAATTTTAAGTAAATTTTTAAGTTTTCCTCGATTAACAATTTATCCGACTCAACCACATACTATAGCAATTTCTTTTTTTCTTAATATCTGCGAAATGTTTAATTTTAAGATCCGGATGCAATAATGGCACGTAAGCTATTCAGAATTAATGACACTATAAGGAATTTAAAACGCAGAAATTTATAGCTTATCTTTTCATCATAAGAAGATCTAGCCGCCATCACAGTAGCCAATTTGGAACATATATCAACCAAAAATTCAATGTATCAGTAAGCGTAAAAATTGGATGTGAAATTATTGGAACATATGTTGGAAAAATTTGAGTTCATGCTGCAATAAAGATTGACAAACAAATATTTTACTTTCAACGCAAATCATTTCGCGCCATACGTCAGAAAAATGTTACACTTTATTACAACTCTTTATTACAGCCACAACCTCGGCTTTAACTTGAATACATATTTTTCAAATTTTGATAATAAACCATTATGTGTACCAAAAAATTCGAGATTCTGGGTACATAATAAGAATTAATAAAGTTTAAACGGAAATTTATGTTAACATTTGCACTAAAAATTGCGCATTAAATCGTTAAGTGTATGGCCAAATACGTTGTGACCAAAATTCTTTGCGAGCTATTTCCCGCTTTGATTTAAAGGATATTTTAAAATATTTTTACAAAAAATACTTTATCTGTCGTGACGTATTTTCAAAGGAAGCACACTGGAATCGAGCCCTGCTAGCCTGCGGATAAAATAGTCGAGTGCCTATAAATTCACGTGTTAATATAAACTCATTCTGCGATAACATTTGTGAAATCCTGATTTCGGGCCAATATCATTATAGATAGTTGAGAACTTTTTTATTAAAATATCCTTATATTTCTTCTTCCAGAATCTACTAATGAACCACCAAAGAATAACCTACCACCTTCAAAGTCTCCGCTGCCAACAACAAATCACCCACAGTACTATGGTGGACGTCCGTATTTACTAGTCATTGATGGTGTAATTCAACGAGATACTCAACCAGGTTATTTTAAAATTTTAATTCAATCTAACAAAAAAATAGAAAAATTCCTAAGACATCTAGTTTCCGTCCTAATTAACGATTGTTTCTCAAAAGGCTGTCCATATGTAGGGGGCAGTGTCACATTTATATGACCTTCCCCTCTTCCAACAAAAAATCACCTTGCTTTGTATCTACCTCCGAAGTGTTGGAAAATACCATGTTTACTCTCATTAAAGTTCTTAGAAATATACGATAGTATTACAAATTTTGTAATTTTTATTAAATATTTATATCGTCCATTGTGTGTAGCCTTCTCTTATTTCATAGATAATATATTATTTAAACATGTCTGACTTCAATTAAATTAATTATATGCTTATTTTTACATATGATAAATATATTAATTACTCACACAGAAAAAGAATTATCATTGAATCCACAAAACGCGTATACTGGTCCGTATTTAGAACCAGCATTTACTTGATCCAAGAGCATTTACTTGACAAAAGATCTTGGATCAAGTAAATGGTTGTAATAAATACGGACAAGTAAACGCGTTTTAATTTACAAAATTTACATATTTAATTTAAAATTTAAAAAATTGTTTTTTAATTTTTAATTTTTAAACGCGATTCAATGATAATTTTTTTCCCGTGCAGTGCTAAACTGCCAAGAATTTGTGCCCTTACGCTGTGAATCCGTAGGACTATTATCACGCCCTTTCCATTGTTCATGAAAATTTTTTGATTAGAAAATATCTAACCTTCAAAATTGAATGTGAAGAACGAATTGTTTGGAAAAAAGGAATATTTTTTCATTATTTTTATCTTAAAAGAAAGCTTACGTTATTCCCTTTTGTAGACTTAAGATTAAAAAGTGGGATTTCAAATGTTTATTTAATCAAATAAGCGATGAGCGTTTTTAAATACGCATAGCATCTGTTACACCGCTTAAATTTAGGCGACGTTCAGAGAACTCCATACTAGATGCCAAAATGTTATAACCGGGCCCTCGTTTTGGTTAGATTTAGTAGTAGTATGATTTTCTTAACTCGGAAATTATAGATAATTATATTTTTCTTACAGAATCAAGGCGAGCGCCAATCATATTTCCGAATGGTGCTTTATTGTACCGTGATATAAATGAACCGGCTATTGGCGAAGTCTACGATAATACGATTTATGAAAGAACTAGTCCCAGGATAGTAACACCTCAAGAAGATGATATAATTGTGTTTGAAAGAGCTATTATTGCACAATTTAAGCGTGGACGGTGGCACAGAGCACGTAATTATCAGCAGACTGATGCACATTCTCATCCAGCGGGTAATTTAATACATTTATTAATTAAATAAATATATATATATATATATATTCGGTTCGGTTTTGATTCCTCTAGAATCAAACCGAAGGGCCTATGACAAAGCCACCGAACGCGTCCTCGGGTTGCGGATAGAGGGTCCCTGTACCAAGGGTTTCTGCTGAATATGGTTACAAAAATAAATAGGCAGTCGCGGACAATTGTCCAGGGGTGGTCCCGAAGGAATTAACCCCCAACCGGAGATGTGAAAACCGGTCCGAAAGCTGAATGGCACCTGGCTGAGGTGTCTAGAACGGTGACTCTGGGATACCAGGCGACCTCTCAGAGTAAGCAGCCTTATCCTTGCATGCGGGGCTCTACAA
>NC_046660.1:71473390-71478132 GCF_010883055.1 Belonocnema kinseyi | reverse complement strand
TTAATAAATATTTTGGAGCTGTAGAAATTGTTTTTTTGTCTCCACTTAAGTAAATGTAGAATTTTTTAAACCTATAGCTAATAAGACTTTTGTACGTTTCTTTACAGAACCAAGTGAAAAACGAGAGGAGAGAAATAGTACTCACTAATATAATGCTAGTCTTTACCTCCTACCAGGACGAAATAAAAATCAAACACTAAGAAACCATGTTAACCTAATATAATAAATAAACAGGTTTAACCTGATTTTTTTGAATACCCACATTTTACGAAACTTCCATAGCCCTATACTGTGTAATGCGTAAAATCCTTTCTCATTTTTCTATATTATAAAACTATAGGATATTGCAAATAGAACATTGTATTAGAAATTTTTTAATTAAGGCAGGTTTAGTCAAACGATTAGGAAATTTTTTGAAATTGTTACTATTATAAAGCTTTTTTTATAGGAGAGCCACCGATCGGAAAAAATTCGTACGGAAATCAAAAAAGTGACTGTGTATAATAGGCTAATAATTTTAATGACAACCGGGCATTATGTGGCCCAAAGAGTTTGAGCTGAATTCGAGGTAGAATTAGACAAGACTGAATATTTTTTACGTATTAATAGGCCCCTAAAATCCATAGTCTTAGTATAAAATATTTGAAAAATTAAAGTTTGAGAACGCAAAGTTGAAAATAAACGTTATTTAGTATTTTTTAGTATTTTTAAAGCAGATGTGTTGCGGAATCAACTATAAATGTCTTACTAATGGCTCTTTTATATGATTGTTCAAAAATTTATAACAACTGTTAATAATTTAAATGATTTCTATAAACAAATTCAAGTTATACAACTTCTTAAAGAATAAACTCAATTTCTATATATTCAATCAACTATAAATGTTTCGCCATGACTCTTTACTCTAATATTTTGCAATTGTACAAGTGTAATTATTTAAGCAGTTTTTATAAACAAATTCACAATTGAACTACTTCTAAATAAATAGACTCTGTTTGCTTATGCTAGGGGTAATCCAATAAAACCCATAAACTAATTTTTTTAAATAATAATAACTAATTAATAATTTGTACTTTTTTGATTATAAAATTTCGTTGAAATGAAAGCGATGGTCAGAATTTAAAATGTCCTTGAACACGTGTACCGAAATTTCGGTACAAGTAGCCAGATTTTTTGGTACGAATAGCCGGCTTTTTCGATACGTTCAAATACTCTAATTTACAATATATAAAATGTAATTTTAAATGAGAAGTTTGTTCTCCATTTTTCTCGGTCCACATTCAAATAATTATTAAAAGTCGGCACGATAAAATCGTCTAGATGAAGTAAAAGAAGGTTTTTCCTTTTCTTAATACCCTTTTTGTTTGCCGGAAGTAAAATCAAACAAATATTCACCATGCCGAAATTCTCGCTATAGATTTTTAGCTTTTTAAGTGAAGCAGGAACTATCACATTTATAAGATGCCTCGAAATAATTTATGGTGCCCGGAAAATGTCCCAAATAGTATAGTCAAATAGTTGAATCTACAAGTGGGAAAGACAAATTTTGTTAGATGATCGTTGAATTTTCATCGAAATTTCAAGCCAAAGGGACGCATTAACAAAAAAGTTGTTGGATTGTTCACCAGATGGTCGAGTTTTCAACCTAAAACGATAAATTATCAACCGAAAATGGAATCATTAAATTAGCAGTTAAAAAATGAATTTTCAAATAAAAAATAGGAATTTTTCACATAATAATTTGATTTCATCCAAAGAGATAGATATTTAAATAATACAATTTATTTTACACAAAGTAGTTCAACTTTTAACAACGAAGTTTAACTTTCTGTCAAAAAGATTGTTTTTCTCTTAAAAAATATGAATTTATAACAAAATTCATCAATTTAAAATCGAATTCTTCAATTTTTACCCAATTATTAAATTATTAAATTTACAGTTTAAAATATGAATTTTCAACAAAATAGTTCAATTTTGAATCAAAGAGGTGATTCTAAAAATAACAAAATGAATTTTCAACAAAGTACTAAAATATCAATCCAGGACCTAAATTTTCAATCAAGACATTAAATTTCAAAACTAGCCAAATTATTCTTGACCAAAAAAGATAAATTTACACACAAATACATAAATTTTCAATCAAATAGTTGAATTTTCAATGAAAAACTATTAATTGTCGAACAATAATGGGGTAATTCAATTTTTAGCTAAAATAATAATTTCCAACAAAAGAGGACATCCATACCCCACGTGGACATTTTTTCACTATTATTTGACCCCCCCCACCCTCTCCCCAACGTGGACAGCCGTGGAATTTTTACAAACACCCCCCCTCCCCCTAATCTGTCCACGTGGACGTATTTCATAAATCAAGCGGAATTTTTAAATTTGCAGTTCCAACAATAGATGTTCAACTAAAAAACACGAATTTTCAGCAAAATAGCTAAATCTTCAAACAATAAAATGACTCTCAATAAAAATTAAATGGTAAAATTTGCAACCAAAAACTATAATTTCTCATCCGAAAATGGATTGGTTACATATTCATTTAAGAAAAATTAATTTTCAACTCAAAAGAAACAAATTTTTAAGAAAATAGATCAATTTTCAAGCAAATAGGAGAATTTTTAACCAAAAATAGTTGAATTATCTTATTGTATTCTATTTATTCAGTTTACTGTCAAGAAAAAAAAACGAGGAAAAGAAGAAGTATCTTCCAAGCAGGTGAGAAACAAAAATTCTCTATAAAAGAGAAAATATGGAAATAAGGGAATACGTGAACAGTCTAGATGCTTTAGATGTGTAATAAAATAACTAACTTTCACTTTATCAAGCATTTCATGAAATTTTTAATAACATTCTTATTCTCTGCCTGTGATTTCACATTCTGCATTAACCCCCATAATTTAACAGTGTGAGGTATTTTTTGAACCACCCTTATATTTTTGTTTTACTTCAAAATTCATTTGAGAACGATAAATTTTTATATCAAAAATCGAAGAAAAAAGTTACCATAGAATTTAGAATTTCGATTTTATTTTAAATCCAAATTGCATTAGCCGAACTTAAACTGGCAGCCAGATAATCCTGTTGGCATCGACTTTGCTAGGAGCCTCTCCAACTAGTCCCAACTCAAAGTACTTTGAAAAGTGATTTAGCTTCCCATTGGTTGCAGAGACCAGCGAATGAATCGAAACAAAATAGTCTATGCGCTGCAAAGTCCGTCCACCAGAGACTAACGTGAGAAATTTAGGATCGATTGAGGACAGAATAATCCACTCTCTTTGGCACTCGCGATTCTATACAGTACACAGTTATAGTGTAGGACTATACACTTCTAGCTGTTATCGTTAACCCCATACCATCGACCATTCCGCATTTGAAACCACCATCATGAAGCAGGAAGCCGAGGACATGTCTGCAGTTGAAAGTACGAGCACCTTCACAAAGGACGGAGAAATAATGTTGCTTTTTAAGCTAAGTACACAAGCCACATAGATACCTTCTTTGACTACAATACACAGCCTGGTGCCTCCAGCAGCATTTTGCAAGGAGTAATCGGATCACTTGCTTCATCCGCAATCATTTCAACTGAAATTATTAAATGCTATAATTTCATGGTTCCCGAATATCAATTCCAGTCTTATATTAGAAATTCGACCGGTAGAAATTGATTTCCAAAGGTATAGTTTTATACAACCCAATGATGATTCACCAAAGTATCAACCCCACACGCATATAAGACTCACCCTCTATCGTCTCGTAGGGCTAAATAGTTTGCCAAATTTATTTTAATTTGCGGAGTCAGTACTTTATTACTAAGAAAAAGTATTCTCCAGGATAAAAGACACTCCAAAAACTTTCATCCATCCAGCTCATTTGAAGCTCCACCCTGTATCGTCACTTAGATCTAAAAAATGCACTAAATTTTCTCTAATTCGTGGAGTCCGAAAACTCAGATCAGTCTGACCCAGTATTTACTATCCACCGTGAGAAGAACTTGAAGAGAGCTTCAGACTAATCTAGCATCAAACTCCTATAAAGCAAGAGCCTTAATGTGCAGCTTGACCGTTAAATAAAATTCAAATGTACTGGCCTAAATATAATTGCGTAAAAATTTCCTACACAAAAGCCCTCATAGCTATTATTTCGGCCTAGAAGTTTTAGGAAATAAACACAATTCTATTCATATATTAACCCAGGTTTTCTTCCCATGGATTCCAGCCCCTGTTTCTCAACATAAGGTCAGTTTACATGGCGAAAATAGGATCCACGCTTAGCATGATTTTACCGATATCATCTAGGATGTCCAGAATAAATTT
Source organism: Belonocnema kinseyi (assembly GCF_010883055.1). Lineage (NCBI taxonomy): Eukaryota > Metazoa > Arthropoda > Insecta > Hymenoptera > Cynipidae > Belonocnema > Belonocnema kinseyi. Next base: position 71,473,810 of record NC_046660.1, on the reverse strand, counting down.
AAAAAGAAATTAGTTCTCAAGGTTAGAAGTTTTCCATAATTTTTCAACATAGTTATAATACAAATACGTGATACTATGCTTTCTCTATTCTCATTTACCTTACTAAGGTCTGGTTAAACTAAGTTTCAAATTTAGACTCATTCTCCAATATATTCTTGTTTTAAAAAATTAAATAATAATAACTCTGTTAATTTATTGGGAATCTTAACAAAATTTAATGGAAATTTAAATCAAACCAAACTGAATAAATCCTGAAAAACCGGACGATATCAATAAAAAATCAGAGAAATGAATTTTGCCTTTGAATGTAGGTAGTTTCCGCGTGAGTTGAACAACTAGATAGTATGTGAGCTAAATGCTCGGGGTGTGCATGGCACGCCCTGCAGCTATCATCGGGAATGTCTTGGCTCAAAATGTGGC
>NC_046660.1:71471750-71473290 GCF_010883055.1 Belonocnema kinseyi | reverse complement strand
GTACCAAGGGTTTCTGCTGAATATGGTTACAAAAATAAATAGGAAATCGCGGACAATTGTCCAGGGGTGGTCCCGAAGGAATTAACCCTCAAGCGGAGGTGTAAAAATCGTGCCGAAAGCTGAATGGCACCTGGGTGAGGTGTCTAGAACGGTGATTCTGGTATACCGGGCGACCTCTCAGAGTACGCAGCCTTATCCTGGCATGCGGGGCTCTACAAGGATGGACGAACCCCTTTCCCTAGCTTCTCGTGGGAACAACAGTGACAACACCAAACATAGTTGTAGTAAGTGCGGTTCAAAACTACAGAACGCGCAGGGCTCCCGACAATGGGTTGGCCAACAATGCCGACCAATCTAGAGCTGGGGGAGCCAATGAAAATGGATTCAATGCGATGGATCGGCGGGATCTCGCGACCTTTTGGTGGAAGGAGCAACTGAATTACGACTTGCTAGAGTGCTACGATGCAAGTGTGGCCCGTGAACGGGGTTACATGGCACGGCTGCATGCTCTGTGGTGCGAGAAACACCCGGAGCTATCGCACTTTTCGCAGCAACGTCTGCGAAACTATGCTGAACTACTCCGTAAAAGGGGCTATGTAAGCGGAACGCCTACTCTACCACAGCTAGAACAACCCGACAACAAAGAAAGAGAGGTGATACTAAGACAAACCGCGGGCAGGCATCCAATAGTTGAAGAGCGATGCTTTACGACCCGGAGAAACATCAACACCAAGGTTTCTCTCAAGCCTAAAGATCTGGCTGAAATGGATGACGAGCTTCGTGGACATTTTTCCGGTGAATCCGACCTCTGGGCTATCAATTATTGTGTGAATAATGCAGCGAGAGCTTTGGCCGATGCGAACCGTAAAACAAAACCAACGGCTGATCATAAGACCAAAAGACGAATACATCAACTTGCCATAAAGATAGGCTGGGCAAGACAGTACGCATTCCGCATTCAATGTGTGATTGACTACATCACATCTGGCAGGAATTTTACCGCCAAGGTTCGAAAGTTCGCGCGCGAACTCCGGACTCGTTATCACACACTCAACAAGTCAAAGCTGCTGACCATTAGGCAGAATATTGTTGAGAGAATACGTATACTATCTAACGCTAAGAGAATTCTAGAGCGGAGAGAGAGGTGGGTCAGAGAAAATGAACAGTTTCTCTCTGACCCATTTCTACTCTTGCAAGACCTTCCAGTTACTGTGGAACACCCACCCAAACCAGAGGAGGTCGAAGTATTTTGGAGAGAAGTCTACGAAGTTCAGCATAGACTGGACGAAGACTCAGAAAATATAAATAGCTTCAAGGATTTATGTGTTGCCCTCATAACACCTGATCAAAACCTTCTGGCGGAAGAAGTTTTCAGGAACAAGTTTTTTCCAATAACTTGTCTGAACACGCTTTATAAGATATTCGCAGCTATCCTAAGTGATAGGATTGTTCGGGCAATTGAACCTGTGTGGCAAGAAATGTATGAACAACAAGGCTCAAAGAAAGGCGTAGCCGGATGTCGGGAGAACCTGCTCATCGA
>NC_046660.1:71464394-71471650 GCF_010883055.1 Belonocnema kinseyi | reverse complement strand
AAGGCTCGGAATTTTCCTATTATTTTGTATAATCCCGGAAAATATTTTTTTAATCTAGATTTTTTGTTGACGAATCTGAAATATTCAAAAATCTTTCATAATTTTCTCAAAAAAATTTTTGAAAATTTTGAGCTTCATTTTTTACATCTTAAATGATTTTTCAAAATTTCAAGAAAAATTGGATTCATTTTAAAATATTTTTAGGAATTCAAGAGGCATTGCATAGATTTATAATATTTTAAACCTTGGAAGCATTTCCGAAAATTTATGGAATATTTATCATTTCTTCTGAAATTATAAAAACCCTTAATATCTTTTGAAAAGGCTAAGATTTTTTTAATAATTTGTAAAATCCTGTAAAATAAAAAATACATTCTTTATATCTTTTACATTCTTTTTCTGATATATTTGAAATACTTAAAACTCTTTCCTAATTATCTCATAAAAATTAAAAAACTTGTATAATTCTAAAAAAAAACGTCTATAAAGTTTTTTAAACTATACAAAAAAAATGTTACGTAACTTCAGTTAGGTCGTGGGAAGGTAAAAGGGTTTAAAATACCGTTACGTAATATGTGAACAAGAATATAAGTGTTCCGAAAATTTTTACAAATAAATTGTGATTAGAAAATTGAGTAAATGATAAAAATGAGTTTAAAAGAGAGAGCGCGCAAATAATAGTCTAGTACTGTAAAAAATCAAATGTGATATAGAGAATTTCGATATAATCTGCAAATGGCTTTAGATAAATATAATTTAATCGCATTATAAATATTTATATTAGAGTATATCAAATTTATTGAAAAATATTGTTATTTCTTCCTATGTTGAAAATGTTACGAATAATTTAATTAATTCGTTTATACAATATTTTCCATAAAATCGACTTAGAAAACGCTCTAATAACATTTGTATATTTAATCAAGTTCTTTCACATTAGAAAGCAATTAGTATAATCAGTAATTTTTGCTAAAAGAATTTTAGTTAGGTTTGAAACGATAAAAACATACAACTCAACACCAAATTCTGGAATTTTTTATGTATAAACAGAAGTTTTGCTTTCAAATTTAAAACTTAAACTTTAAAATTAACTTTAAAGTCTTTTGAGAATTTTGTAGTAAAAAAGTCAATCAACGATGTATTTGATGTTGAGCAACAGCAAAAAAAGTTTTATACATAAATACATTTTTTACAAAATAAAAATTATAACCCTTGTCGTATTTAAATATTTAAAGTCTAGCCTGCGCATTTCCCTAAAATATATAGTAAACACACTTTAAATAATATAAATTGAAATCTAAATTTAGAAGAAGGCGGGAAGAAGTTTTTTCTATGATTGACACATCAGTGAATAACATGATACAATTAAGGATTTGAGGGATAGTCACCTTTTTTAGATTGTCCTTCTTTAATATTCGAAATAATTATTAATATAATAATAATAATATAATAATAATAATAATATAATAATAATCTGATGACAATGATTTATCAAGATTTGAATAACTGCAATCTCCAGTTCTATTTACCGTTAGCACCTATAAGAAAATAAGCACATAGAAAAGTAAAATGTTAATGAATACATAATGCTTTGTATAAAACTGCAATTATAGATTTCTTTTAAAAAGCTTTAAATATTCTTATTTCATTTTTTATGAATAAAAAATAATTCTCTCAATAGCCTGAAATTTTCTAAATTTCTAGAATGAGTTGAATTTAATAAATTCTTGAATATTTTGAATTCCCTGAATTTTTTTTATATTGTGAATTCTCTCAGTTTCCTGAATTCCAAAAATCCCGAAACTCCTCTGAATTTCCTCAAATCTTCGAATATCGAATCATTGAATTCAGAATATTTAAAGAATCTAGGAAATTCCTGAAATTCTATCAATTTCTTGAATCCCTTAACAAATTAAAATCTTCCTAAATGTTCTGAAGTTTCTGAAATCTCTAATTTGATTGATTATTCTAGATTTTTTGCATTATTTTGAAATTCTTGCAATGTAGGAAATTCTAGAAATTCAGGAAACTACAAGAATTTAAGGCATTATTATCTTTTTAGGGAAGCTAAAATAATTTAAAAGGATTTCAAAGAGTTTAAAAGGATTCCAATTAGGAAATCAGATGATTGAAAAATAATACATAATTACTATTTTAATACTGATATTTATTTGAAATTATTTCACTATTTGATTTGTATTAATTTTGAATTGAAATTCTTTACAAATAAAAAATGGCGAAGAAAGCATTATGAATTGAATATTTTGTAAGGTATCATTCGAATTTTCCAAGCTCCTTTTCACAACAATAAAAACATATATATAAAAGGGTTTGCGTGATTTCTTTATTTTTCATGCAAAGGTCTTTTAATTTCTTGTAATTAATGTGGAAATGGGCTGCAGGCTACAATTTTATCTCAACGTTCATAAAAGTTTTACCGTCTTATTTTTACGATCTTATGTATTATTTGGAAAGAAATATTCCTGAAATAACAATTTGGTGTTCGTTAACAAAACAAAAATTTAATTTTTCCAATAACTTATAACCTCTTTTTTATGTGAGAAGGAAATTTTAATTTACAAATTACATTTTCTACCAAATTTTTTTTTATTTTCGATCCCAAATATAAGTTTTCTACAAAGCTATTGCTTTAAATAATATAACATATACTTCATTGAAAGAATAAAAAATACTATTTACAATTAACATACCTGCTATTTATTATACAGTCTTGTGTATTGAAATTTTTTTAAAATTATGATTGAGTGAACAGTTAGATAAATAATTGTTTTGTTTATTAAGCAGTTTCCTTCTTACTTAATGGCGTGGACGTATTTTTTATCGGATTACAAAATCAACTAAAACCGGAACGCATGTTTCGTTTTATTTCCTAATAATTCGACTTATATGTAATCTAAAAAGTTCTTGGTTAAGCAAAAATTTAATTAATTAATTTTTAATGTTCTGCACTTAAAAATTTGACGAAAAATAACTTTAAAATGAAGAAACTTATTTTTACACAAAGAAGAATTTCCATTGGAACAAAAAAAATATTTGTTTGGTTTATAACACCAGGGTTTATTTATGCAAAATGGGTTTTTATTCATGACCAAAAGTTTCAAGTACAAAGTCGAGTTATATAGGCAAAAGAAATTAAATGAAAAACAAATTGGATCAGACACTGAATTTCAAATCAAACCAAAATCACACGTATAAAATTCAAATGTTTGAAATTTTGCAGTTTAACAGCATTTATTTAAAAAATTTTTAAATCAAAAGCATTAAAAATTTATATTTTGCACATGTAAATTATTAAGCCTTTAAATGAAACACTTCTAAGTAAATTTTTTTATTAGTTTCAATTTAAAAAGTTTTAAATTCAAAAGAGTTCGACTTTGAGTGCTTTAATTTGCATACTGCTACTGCCTCTAAATGGATAAACTAGAATTATTTACTGACTCCATCTATTTAAACTCACTTTATTCACGTTAAAAATAATCTTTCTGGAATTTATGTGTAAAAAGGTATTTATTTCGTCAAGAAATAAACTTCATAAAGTTAAAATTTTAAACTAATATTCTCAAGGTCTTATTCTTACAGATTATTCATTTATAAGAAAATAACACATGGATAAATAAAAAAAAAGTTAGACCTTTATGCTTATTTATTATTGAGCATCATTTTTTGTTAAACTATCTGAAATTCTGAGCTCTTTCAGTTTTCAAATATTTTTGATTAGAGACCTCAAAAACACTTGAAATGTGAATTGCAAGAGTGAACAATATTTTTGTATGAGAATCAGATCAAAAATAAGAGAATGAATTCTCAATTCTACCATTCTTTGAGTAACAACTGTCCATTTGTCTGATAATTTTCTTTCGGATTACACCAAACTCTAGCTTTCAGTCAAGTGTCGGGGGTTGCCCTCAAATGGCCTTGGTCTGATTTCGGGGGGTCAGAAACGTAAACAGTGAGGGCCGCCTGACTCGTTACCAATTGGAATATATATATATATATATATAACCGCTCTCGCCCTACTCCCCTGAGAAACTGCGTGAGCCTGCAGTTGTAGGAAGGCTGAGGACGGGGTGACTGAAAGCAAGAGTTTGGTGTACTTTGATTGTTCAATCATAACCAATTTCATTATTATTTAGTCATTGTGACAATTTTGCTGTTATTGAGAATTTAATTATAGTGAATCTCTTCTATAGCCCCGATTTCGGGTCTGACGGTGGGTGGCAACTAACTTATTATAGCCCGCTCTGTTTTTGTTTTTTTCACGCCTGACTGCTCGCCTGAGTGACAGCCGCCCCGAGTAAAAATTCTTCGACTCGAGTTCGACTTGGTTATGTCTTGAGTTCGTCTCCAAGACATCGATGTCTGGCTTCGTCTCAAAACTGAGTCGAGACATAGGCCTTCGTCTTACTTTTATGGCCACGATAGGTAAAACGGCGTTTACTTGTCTCAAGTCGAGCCTTATCTTGGCTAAAACGACGTTTACTTGACTCAAGACGGGCCTTGTCTTGGCTGAGTTTATCGAACCTTTTTTGGCTCATAAATGAGATTAAAATTGATGGATCAAAAATGTGTATTTATTTAATTAGTTATTTTTAATTTAAGAATCGAGAATCGGTGGGTCTGAACGAGTATAACACTTAAAAATTTTCTGTAAAAAAATAAAAATCGAACTTTCTGAAGGATCTCCTAAGCCGTTGGAACTACGTAAAAACAAACAACATTTACGGTATCATCGTCAAACAAGTATAATACAAATAACAATCCGTAAATAAGTTGATTTAGTATAAATATATATATTTTTAATAAAAATGTACAAGATTGTTTAAACCTTAACAAAGATTAGTTTTTATGACTGTTAGAATTACCCTTTTTGTTAGGGCATGTATACGCTCGAAGTTATAAACCGCACCTGTTGGAGTCATAAAAACTCGACTCAAGAGATAAATTTATCTCTTGAAGACATAAGAACTTGTCTGAAAGACATAAATTAAAGTCTGGCTCCGTCTCAAAACTGAGACATGCTCAAGTCGAACTTTTCGACTTCAGCATGTCTTGATTGGGAACAATTCAAGTCGAACTCAATTCGAAGCATTTTTATTCGGGGCAGTTCCCGCACATCCCGCGCAGCACCTGTTACACCTACATGCGACGCGGTTTCAATTCTCGTAAGGGCTATAGAAGGGAGAGATATTGAAGAGTTTCACTGTATTCGTATAAAAATTCATCTTATTGGATTTAAAATATAATTTTTTTAGCAGAAAAGTTATTGGTTGAAAATTCAGCTATATTCTATACTGAGAAATCTATATCGCATGAATTAAAATATATACCGTAATTCCTGCGCTATTTATCATAATTATCGCATTATGATAGCGCAAAATCGTGATATCGTACATTACAAGTTTTTACATTATATACCGCATAATTGTGCTATCTATGACGTAAGAATTTAAGTTTATTACGCTATCACACTGTATTTCTTCTTTTGTGATCTCGCGAGGGTTCGAGTAGTGAACAAGCGATCACAGAAAAAATTAAAGATAAGGTTTCCATCGACTCCAGGTCAACGATTCACCGGAACAAAAATTTACCTTGCCAGATAAACTTTACATGAATCGAAGATAATTTCCGATTTTTAACTTTGCGTGGATAATATTTCGTCTTATAATCACTCCATTTTTATTCGAGACGTGGCGACAATTACGACGCCAGCGCTGTCCAGCGTCGTTTAACTTAATTAAATTGGAGAGAAATGGGGATTCCCGTCTGTCAGTTATTTTTTGCGCTTTTGCTAAATGTTATTACATAAGTTCTAATTCGTCTACAATAGTGGCATTTATTTTGGAAAAGATATATCAATAAGAACAAATTTTTTTCGTTTTATCTGCTGCTCATTCTACCTGTTTTACCTAAATTTCCTCACTTCACCGTCACGCAGCAGACGTATCAGAATTATTCTCGTAATGATATCTTTGCGTAGCCCCGGTGAAACTTTCGCCGATTATGTTTAATTTTTACAGTTGAAAGTCTTACCTGCAGCTAATTTTAACTTTTTTTGTGATTTTTTAAAATCTGGTGTCCCGATTAATGGCTCGAAGTCACTCATACTTTGCCTTTTTCCCATTACTGCTAAGGACGCTGCACAGTAAAAAAAGTGTTCAAAATGTTACCGAAATCAATATCATTTTGATATGAAAAAAAATGATACGGAATTCAAAAGCATTTTGATCGGCTGAAGTGAATGATCGACTTTTGAGATCATAATGATCTGATTCGGGATCTTGTATGATGTCAAACCTAGTTGGCTGACGTTCTCACAATACTTTAGCTCATATTCAAGCTTTTTATGGCTTCTGATCGTGCAGTGTACTTGAAAAGTTAAAAACTAACGAAATCTGATATTAGAAAATATCACCTGTTAAGTGTAGTTGTCACTTGCGTGCGGTTAGATACCATTTTTAGGTTATGTCGTAATGACACCGGCGCGAAGAATTGGCGGCCATTTTGTTTAGTCTGACAAATGAACCAAAAAATGAGATCAAATTGATCCGAATGGAAAATCATTATGATCCCGAAAGTCAATTGATCGCTGGAGCAAAATGCTCTGCAACAAAATTGATCCTTTGTTTTACTGTGTGTAGAAGACGACAGCAACCCAATTGAACTTCATTTTTTTTTCTGTGATATTAGTGCATTATAGTATCGTATAAAGCGCCGAGACCCGCTTGTACGTTATCATATTGCGCTTTCTTGCAATATAGAGATTTTGCGATATTATTGTGCGATATCTTTTTCTCCGTGTAAAAAAAAACCAACTTTTAGACTGCAAGATTTTACTGTACGAATAGAAATGCAAATGGTTGTCGTTGAAGTAAATTCTTTTTTGTTTCAAGATTGTTATAGACCATATCAAAAGAACTTATTGTCTGTGTTCAAAAAGAACCAAACAATTAATTTGGTATTTAAGATTGTTCAAATAATTATCAGTTGATAATACCCCGCACACATTTTTTTATGAATACAAGGAATTTTGCTGAAACATTTTATTTCATATATGAGTTTAACATCTGGATGCTTTTTTATTTTAGGATTGAGTTGGCCGGAGAAGAAGACCCATAATTATTTTAATTTAGATCATGTTATTCATTGCCGTCGTATGGGATGCTGTAAAAAAATATGTATATAAAGATTATTATTGCGGCAAGATCAAGCGCACCTAGGGCATATGAAATTTGTTG
>NC_046660.1:71461204-71464294 GCF_010883055.1 Belonocnema kinseyi | reverse complement strand
AAGCCACTTTATTGTATGCCATTATATAATTGTGTTTAGGTTGTTCATACCCAGGACCACCTGCATTTAAAATAGCATCTAGTAAGACGAATCCAATAGGGGCTTTAGTTACATCAAAGTACATGTAAGACCCATCCCTTAATTTCACTGGCGCTGCAAGAAGAATATAATAATTAATTATTACAATTGTAACAAAATATGGAACTACTAAATTGTTTCAAACCGTGAGTCTACTAATTGTTCTTTCAGAATCAAAAATTTGAACTTTTTTCTGAATCTTAGAAATCTGGTACAAGTTAAGAAAATATTTATTGGAAATCGGGCAAAGCGCCTCTGGGCTCTTTACACCGAGTAAACATTTTTTTATAAAATACCCGAGGAGTGGATTCAAAGGAAGACGATTTAGGAGCGGATGTATTAAAGGCGACAATGTCCCATCTTGCCACGAAACACTATAATTATAGGGAGAAAGTGGAAAGTTTTAGGCATAATTCTCTATTTGCTTTAAACTGTATATAAGTTTTGGAATTACCTTGTTGACAATGATGAGGATGTTGGAGCTGTTGAAAATATGGATCAGGTTGAGGCACATTATCAATGACTAGACCATAAGGACGTGGTTGCCGTAGCTCCAAGGGCACGACCAACCCCGATGCCTCGTCCAGTTTAAGATCATGCATCATAGTGTTCATACTACGTTGTCGCTTAGGTGCACGCTCACTTGATTCTATAAGAAGAAATACAGGGAGTTTTCAATAAAAGTGCGTGTCTATAGTTATAGTTTTTCGGAATATGATGAGATGAAGGTTTTATATAAAGAGACGGAAGAAAATAGTTGCGAAGTGAAATTTTTGAAACATATAGGTTGGCTACGTATAAGGATTTAACTTGCAGTTTGTGAAGCATTTAATGGACAAAATTTTGATACAAGCTGTAATAAAAAGTTGTAACAAAATGTATCGTTCAATCCAAAACTGCTGCCTCTGTATGTAAAAGCCACATTGTGAGATATTTCATCTAAGAAATATTAGGGGGATAAAAAGAAGTTTGAATGGAGAGGTGGTGGAATTAAATGAAAAAGGCTAACGATTTATGTTGAAAGTAAAATTTTGACAAAAGCTTATTACATAATGACCTGAAATTTTGGCAATATATGTTTCAATAATTCCACATTTAATCTTTAAATGTACAGATAAATTGAATTTCTTTGCTAAGAAATGTTCCAAATTGACAGTGGTGAGATTTTTTTGTAATATAGAAAGATGATTTACAAATTCTTTCTTTCGATTTTTTTTAATTTCACATGAATATAACTCATTTCAAATAGCTTACGCATTAGAATTGTATACCAATATTGGTATTAATGAAATAAGGGAGCGTTCGCATATTACCTAACGTTATTTTCGACCTTTATACCCACCCTGTCCCATGTAAAAGACCGTAACATTTCCATTGGAACCCCCATCCCCTTCCCCAACCTAGGTTACGAACAATTTTGTGTATTATGTTTAAAACATAATAGACGTTTTCTAAATAGAAAAGAGGTTTTTAAAATGAAATGCTGAATATCAATAAATAAAACATTATTTTTATGTACCACTGAATGCTTTTTAAATCTTTGTTGTTGTCTCAATATTTTCCAAATTTTCCTAAAGATTTTAAGTGAATAATCTTTTACAGTTTCAAATTCTTCAAATCCTCTAAATATTTCTTGAATGTAATTATGTTATTTTTTATTTTTTAATGTTACCAAAGGAATTTATCAAATTATTAAATTAAAAATTCATAACAAATTTGTCTACATATATTAAAAAACCTAATTCTTTAATCCATTGAAAATCGTTAAGCCTTCTAATATTTTTAAATTATATAAATGTTTCGTGAAATTTTTCGCTGAAATTATGCAAAATTAAAAAAAGGTCCTACAATGTTTCAGGTTCGTCTGAAAATTTTATAAATCTTTTGAAACATACTCTTAAAAATACTTTTTTTTAAAATGAAAGATCATTTTAATTTTTCCCAGGAACCTGCGGCTTTTTCATTTTGTAAAAACCTTATAAAATTCTTAAGAAATCATTAGAAGTTTTTATTATTTTTCAAACGTTTCAAAACTTCTGAATATTTTTTAAGCACTCTTTTTTAAAATTTGAGGAAATAATTATAAATGTTTTGTAATTTTCAATTTATTTTTAGAACTGATTAAGCAAAAAATAATTTGAGATTTTTCCATGAATCTTAATATTATTCTTCTCATTCTTTTCATGCGTTGTAAAATTTAGTTTACCTAACATTTTTTTAAATTCTAAACAATGAAAAGAATTGTCTTCTATATTTTCTTCCAAACATTTCAAAACATTTACAACTGAACATTCTTCTTCTAAAATACAACCTAAGCCATTAAAAAATTTTCCAGAAATCTGTAAAAATGTTAATATCAAAATCTTGTAAAATTAGTAAGAAGCTTCAAAATATTTTTCGAATTGTGAAAAATAAGTTTTTTCCCATAATTTAATTCTTCTTTTCGCTTTAAAAATGTAATAATGTTTTTAAAATTATAGTGTGATAGCAAAATGTTAAGAACATAATTATTTCCCAATATTGAACAATTTTTTGCGACTTACAAAATTAATAGTGCAGAAAATTAATAAATTTTTACTTATAGATAAGCAACCTGCGAATAGTTAAAATTTATTTTCACACAGTGTCGCAACCAATTAGGTTTTCCACATGAATGTGTTCAATATTTTGGAGATGTTTAGTAACACCGAATTTTTGGGTAATTAAAAATATTAAGTAATCGATAAAATACCCCCCCCCCCCCCCCAACACATAACAAACCATAACGAAACAAGAAACCCAATCTTTTTTTAAAGTTACGAAATGTGTAAACGCTCCCCAAGTAAATTATTATTTAGGGAAAACTAAAAGTTTACTTTAAATTACAGATAGATTATATTATTGTATTCACCAGTAGACTGAAGAATAGGCGCTAAGTTGAGGATCAATGTGTAACTGATCCTCATTTTTCCATATAGAGGGAAAACTGAAAAATGTATTAACTTTTAATGAAGATTGAAGAATTATATTAAC
>NC_046660.1:71455107-71461104 GCF_010883055.1 Belonocnema kinseyi | reverse complement strand
TTTTTTTAAAAAGGCTCGGAATTTTCCTATTATTTTGTATAATCCCGTAAAATATTTTTTTAATCTAGATTTTTTGTTGACGAATCTGAAATATTCAAAAATCTTTTATAATTTTCTCAAAAAAATTTTTGAAAATTTTGAGCTTCATTTTTTACATCTTAAATGATTTCCTAGGAACTTGAATAACATTTATTTCTTCACTTGAGACCTTTCGAAGTTATTTTAATTAAGGGCATGTGATACTTTACCATATAGGATTTCAGTTTTCCACACATTTTGTTCACAATTTTTAATTAAAAAAAAAAGAAAATTAGTTTCCAGACGTTTGCGTTTTTAACGTATGACTTTCTTTCAGTTTAAAAATTTCACATAAATCTACATTTTTTTAAATCTTCTGCAGTTTTAAAATCTTCTTTATTCTCCATTAATCTTCGCTATATTTATAGAATTTTATGGTTTATTTTATTTTTTATTTTTTAATGTTACCAAGTTGAAACATTTTGCTCTAAAATCTTCTACTCTTTTTCGAAATTCAAGGAAATATTTGATGTTTCCAAATCTTTTTGAATTTTCTCCTAAAGCTCATTTTTCAAATTAAAAAATTAAAAGAAATTGTTTTGGGAACCCAAAGAATTTATGTCATTATCCTGAATTTTTTTAAAAAGCCCTAAAATATCTTATAAATTTGCATTGTTTTTTAATCGTTTCCAAACTTCTACATATCTCTTAAATTTACTAAAATTTGTTCTAAAATTATATACTATGGCACGATGTTGATTAAAAAACTTTTAAACCTTTTTTTTTTTAATTTTATGAAATAATTTAACACGTTTTGTAATATTTTGTAGTGAGCTCTTAGAACTCGTTAGTAAAAAATTTTTTGAAATTGATCCATGAATCTAAACTATATATGTTTCCTTCTCTTGACGACCTACAAAATTAAGTTTACCTAAATTTAAATTAAATCCTGGAAAATGGGAATGATTGTCTGAAAATCTTCTATATTTTTTTTTAAATCAATTTTGAAATCTTTAAAATTTTTAATTTTTATTTCAAATTGAAATATTAACTGCTTAAAGTTTTCCCATAACTGCTTAAAAAAAATTAATCTCAAAATCTTTCGAAATTATTAAGACGTTTCTATTGTTCTAATTCTTAAAATAGGTTTTTTCAATTTGATTAATAATATGGTAGCAAACTGTTAAGAAAAAATTATTGCACCACATAACATACTTAATTTTAATAAAGTTATAATTGAATCTTTATCTAGTTCGATGTTGTGCAGAAATGAGTGATCTAACAATTAATTGATTTTTTCATAAATGATAATATAAAAATCATTAAACAATCATTTTCATTCAAACATACAAGTCATTTGTGCTCTACATTTTCTTTTAATATCACATTGATTTTTTCAAATTTGTTTTATTGTTAACATTTGATACTAATTTCGGAACACAATCAAACGTATTTCCATATGATTTAAAAATCGAATGCAAATACACATTTCAGTACATCAGAATCATTAAAAAAATTATCTAATTGAAATAATATAATTGCAAATATAAATTAACTTTTAAACTTCAAATTATACTCAATATTCCATTATAGAACCTGTAAGTCAATAATTAAATTATGTTACTTCAATTTCAGAAACAAAGTTTTAATCTTTATTTATTTGTTAATCACAAAACTTTAATGAACTAATAATTACTTGACTATTTTACAAAAAGAAAATTTTTTAATTTTCAAACTAATTCCAGAAAATGTCACTTTTAGTAGAATCAGTTGATAATTAATTAAATGTTTCACAACATAAAAAGCCTCAAATAATTTGTTTCACTGATTTTAAATTTTATTTACAAAAATTTCATTTTTCAATGACTTAATATTTATTTGAGGGAAAAAATTAAAGCATTTTTACATATACTTTTGAAAATTGAATGAAAATATTAATCTCAGAACACCAGCATAATTCCGAAAAATTACTTAATAGAAATAGAGGTACTTTAAAAATAAATTGACTTATATTATGCAAATCATATTCAATGTTCCATTATATAACCTACAAGTAAATAATTAATTTATTTGTTACTTATATTACTTAAATTTAAGGTAATAAATTTTAATCTTTGTTCAATTTAATGTTCTAAAAAAATATTCAGCTTATATCAATTAGTCATTTTACAAAATAAGAAGCATTAAAATATAATTCTCACTAAAACCTTTAAATAATTTTTAGTTAATAGATTTTTAAAATTTGAACTTTCATTTCTAAAATTTTTCTTTATTAATAAGCTCGTAAACTAATTCCATAAAATGTGAGTTTTAGTAAAATCAGTTAATAATTAATTATTCATTTCACAACATAAAAAGCATTGCACAATTATTTTCATGAAAACATTCAAATAATGTTTACATTATTTTCTCATTCAAATTTGAAACAGCATTTCTGTACATTTAATTTATTAATAAGCTTTCTAACTAAGTTAAAAAAATTAAAATGTGTGTGCATATAACTCAGAGAATTGAATTTAAATACTCATTTCACAATATCGGAAGCACCATAAACAATATTATAATTATAATACAAGTATTTGAAAGAAAAAAATAAACTCTTATTACGAAAGTAATAGCTAATATTTGATCACATAATCTGAGAGGGAATAGCATATTTATATTACTAAATATCAAACAATTTAAATCCAATCTTTATGTACTCTGATATTTTATTTTGTATTATTAAATTTTAATTTGTATTGTAATATTATTAAACTTAATGATTTCACAATATATTTCTTAATTTAATAATCTTTTATATTATTTAAAAAAATTTGATTTTAAGATAAAATTTATAAAATTATTCATGTGACGTTGAATAAGCCAATTTAAAATTTATTGAAATTATATTTAATTTTAAATTTGTGAATGATCTAAAAATATGAAATATGAATATAATATTATTGTAAAAATTATAAGCATGTATAATATAATATTATTATGCTTTATATAATTTGCAAATATAGAAATCATAAAAATATTATTATTATAACTAAAACGTGAAAGAAAAATTAGTTAATGACTCAATTATGTAAAATTTAGAATTAATATAGCTCCAATATTAAATAGTTAATAAATTTTGATTAGATAACGTTAAAATAAAAATACAGTATTATTTAATTTTAATCTGTAAATAACCAGTTTTTTCACATTAAATCATTAACATAATTAAAACATTAATATAATAAATTTATTTAATTGTAATTTAGCTTATAATAACTTTATATTTTAATCAAAATTTAAATTTAAATTTACATAATGATATTATTAAGCTTAATGATTTCCCTATATATCTATCAATTTAATATTCTTTAATATTATTTAAAAAATTAGATTTAAACATAAACTTTAAATTATTATTCATGTAACATTGAATAAACCACATTCTGGTGAAAAGTTTCTTCAGTAATTTAATGTAACAATTGAAGAATGATGATAAACAAATTCAAATATTATGCATGATAATAATTCATTAAAAATAACAGCTGTTATTAAAAGTGAAAATAAAAATACACGAAAGAGAAATAATTATCGGTGATCGATGAAAGTAGAAATCTAGTTTTTTATTTCGATTAATTTTATACGTTGAAGAAAGATGTCGCCATAGATAATTATAATTTTTTGATAAATGAAAAATTAACTATTTTCTCAAATAAGCAAAATAATTTTCCACAATAATTAATTATTTTATTTATATAGTTAACCTTTTTTATTAAGTTAATGTACAGCCGTTAGGGAATTCGGCATGTAAAGTAAAATGTGAAATCATTCAATCTTAAGTTTTAATTAAAAGAAAAAACACTATTCCTTATCACTTCAATTCAACGCAATATGTACTTCTTGGACCCATAAGAAAAGCGGGAAAGCGACAACAAGTTGCTGTATCAAAAATAAACGAGTTTTTGTGTACAACCTATTTTTGTAAGACTGTCAAATGCATGTTTCTTTAAATCTCGAAAGAGATGTTTGATTTTTTTAATCAAGAATAAAAAATTTTAACAGATAAAAACCGCCTTTTATGCTTAATCGTTTACATTTTTTTCTCACATATGAATTTTTCAATGAGCCTATTAATATCCAACGATTTTGTGAAACAGAAATAAGTTTTTAAATTTTAATTAAATATAGACAGTTGAAAAATTAAATTTTACTTTTTTCATAATCTACATACTATTTTCAAGTTTTA
Source organism: Belonocnema kinseyi (assembly GCF_010883055.1). Taxonomy (NCBI): domain Eukaryota; kingdom Metazoa; phylum Arthropoda; class Insecta; order Hymenoptera; family Cynipidae; genus Belonocnema; species Belonocnema kinseyi. Next base: position 71,456,858 of record NC_046660.1, on the reverse strand, counting down.
CTTGAGTACTTTAAAGATTCGGTGTCTTGCTCTATTTTTTGCTATTGTACCTTTTTTATTTTTATTTTCATGATTACATTAATAATTCCAAAATTTTAAGCAGCGCATGAAGTTTACAAATAAGCGGAATTAATGTATAGCCCATCTTGATCCATCATAACTTTAAAATTGTAAAAAAAGCACTTATTTTCGTAACTTTATGCAAACAATTAGAAGGAAAGTTTTTCAAAATAGAAATAAACTAGGTCGCGGTAAAAATATATAAATATGACCCTCTTATTGCCTCAATAGCGTTAAAAATGTTACATCTGATGAAATAGCTCTTTATTCCTTAACATTACTCAAAATCTGTAAAAATCATTCTACAATTTGATTACATTTTAAAGAATTTTTAATAAGTAATTTTTTCAACAACTTTTTCATTTGTTTTAGAATTTTACCCTAATGAGTCTAATTAAAATAGTATAATTTAGATAATTTTTAAAAGATTTTAAGAGAAATACAACTTTAGGATACTTGGGGAACTTTTAAATGTTTTTTTTTGTTTGAAAATTAATTTCAATAGATTACTTCAAAAGGTTTCTAAACATCTTTACCCGTGTAGAAATAGCCCGGTTTGACCCGACCAAAAGAAGGTTTCTGGCCAGAATCTGACCGGGTCAAACCGGGATATTATTTTGTTCATTGCCCGGCTGGGATCTGAACGAGTTCCCACCGGGACCCAGTCGGGCCAAAAAAGGTACATAATAGAAGTATCATAACCTTAAAAACATCTAAAGAAATATCCACAAACGACTGCCGTAAGTGGGTCGTTTGTGAATATCTGACAGGTAAAAGACCAATTTTTTGTGCTTTAGGTGTTTATTTTTATCAATTATGAAAGAAAAACTAAACTAATTTTAATTGTATGGTTTCACACTTTTGGTTCTGCGGTTGCCATACTTGCCGTGACTGCGAAATCGTTGACCAACTTCTTTTTTATTTTCAAACATATAGTTTCCCAGTGAAATTATACTTATTTTTTTTTTGTGATACGATTTTTGCTTATTTTTGAGGTATCTATGTATTATCTTGAATAACCAAAAAACGTAATAAGAAGAGAAATAACTTTTTCCAAACGAGGTTTTGAATTACGTTATCATGCTTGCACGTAATAACGAATCGGCGACTTCCGGTGTCTTTAATGATAAAAACGCAGTAAAAAGGCAGTTGAAGCCAGGTTATCCGTTAAGAAATTTGTTAAATTTCACTAAATTGTATTCAATTTTCTGGAGCAAGCGGATTATTTATGAAGGTAAGTGAATTTATTTTGTTAATAAGTAAGCATTATTAATATTCTTCAACGTTAATGTTAAATCAATTTTCTCAACCGGTTTCATAGATTAGGATGTCACGTGAAACCCCTGAAATTTCTTTTATCTCTTGTAAAAAAAAACTATGCAAATTAAATTACGCTTAAGGGCATGTGACACAGCTAAATGCCTATATTACCGACCTCACTTTTTCAGTTCACTGAATGTTTTTTTAAACCTAAGAACTTTTTTTATAAATAAAATATCGAGCCGAAACTTTGGAAAATGTATTAGAGTACAATAAAGTACGTTTAGGTACTGCATTTTGGTAGGAACTTCACTGAAAATTATTTTATTTTTTTTCTGAACTTCGACATTTTTTGAACGTTCCAACTTTTTTTATACATAAAATATCGGTCTCAAACTTTGAGAAATGCAAGAGCCGAAAGAAAACTACGT
>NC_046660.1:71449897-71455007 GCF_010883055.1 Belonocnema kinseyi | reverse complement strand
CAATTAGCACAAATGGTAAGTTCCGACAGTGCCTACAAGTGTGCCTACTGGCCGCTAAATGGCAATACCGGTTTCATATGTATACACCTGGTATACATTTTTTTACAAAATCTTTAAAGACGTTTAGAAACCTTTTTAAGTATCCTATTCAATTTAAGCTTTCAAACAAGAGAAAAAATCATTTAAAGTTTTCCAAAGAATCCTAAAAAATTTTAATTCCCTTGAAATCTTTCAAACAATTGACAATTCCTTCTTTCCTGGCTCAAGATTAATCTTTCTTGCTAAAAATTCAACTATTATGTTGAAAATGTACCTTTTTGGTTGAAGATACATTATTTTAGTAGAAAATTCATTTGTTCAATTAAGAATTTAATTGTTTTATTAAATTTTCTATCAGGACAATTCATGCTTTTTGTTAGAAATTCAACTACTTTGTGAAAATTATTATTTTTTCCCATAAAGTATTATGATATTTTACATTTAAAAAGAAATGAAAGGTAGACGAAAGCGCGAAGAGACTTGTTTGTAGGTTTTTGCTAGAAAAAACTTTTCTATTTTGACTTCATTTTTATCTTGCCTCGACTTGATAGAAAAGTGCAAATTATTATTCTTCGCAAAAATAAATCAAATTTTTTCTGCTTCAAAACTCATTTATCAAAGTTTAAAATTATTTTTATAATTTAATTAATTATAATTACTATACTAACATCTAAATAATGTATATATTGTATATTATTACATTAATTATCATAATCACAATTCTTATGATAAATTGAAGTAATTAAAATTAACAAAAAAGTAAGCCAACACCATAAGAAATAATGTCCCCTTCGTTTTCTACAAATATGATGTTGCCTTCTAAAAGGTGGCGTTTATGCTCTTATCGGGATATTTAAAATTCAGTAATATCATGAAGTTTGAGGTATTTTATTATTCTAGAATTTTAAATTGCAGGCAATTTCTTAAATGCGTGAATTTTAAATTTTTATATTTTCTTCTTTGAAAAAATCTTGTATTTCACTGATTAATTATTAATTGTATGAGACGACTCAACTATTCGAAAAAGTGAAATTTCGGCTCTGTAAAATTCCAGAAAAAATGAAAATATTCCAAATATAAAATTTTCGAAATTACAAAATATCCAACACTATCGAATTCTCGACACTAGAAAATTCTTAAATTCAAACAAGAAGAAAAATTGTTTTCTAATCAATATCATTCACTTGTTAAAAATATAGTGGATACATATTTTGATCAAAGTACAATTTTCGAAACGTTTAATGTATTTTTTTGAATTGTTGTTAATATTGAAAATAATAATCGTTTTAAAAAAATTTTGTAATGCAATTTTTTTTTAATGTGCATAATAGTTTGTTCATTATGTTACTCTTGCAATTAAAAGCTGGTTCTTATATTCATCTTTTGCAGAGAAATGCAGTTTTTTATAAACATTTTCCAGACAATTTGTTTCAAAAGAATAAAAAGTCGGCAATAAGAAAAAATGGCGCCTTTGTTTTCTACAAATATGATAATATTTTCAAAACAATGAGGTGTTTATACGCGAAAATGAGTTATCGTGGAGATTGAATTATCTTGAATCAAGAGGATGCGGGAGCAACGGTTCCTTTCAAGTTCTTTCGTCAATGGGATAAATAAGTAAACAAAAATATAAAATAATACATTAAATTGAAAATATTCTTATTAAATTGTATAATTCAAACATCGTCCTGCGGTCGCAACTTTATTTCCGGAATTATTATACTTCACATGTTTTCTTTTTTGGGCTTTTTATTCCATTCATTAATTAATTGTTGATATCATTGGATAACAGAAAAATCCCGAAAAATAAAATTCTAGGGTAGATAAATTTCCGAAAAAGGAGATATTTGAAATAAAAAATTTCGAAAACTATAAAACTGCCGAAATATGAAAATTCCCGAAGAATGAAACTCTCTACAGAAAATTGCCGAATTATAAAATATCCTTCACTGAGAAGTTACCGATAATAGAAAATTCCCGCGATTAAATAATTTAAAAAATGTTTTTTTAATTAATATTATTCATTAAAAGTACAAGAATTAAATATTTTTATCTGAAATTTTTTTTAAAATCTCAAGATATTTTTATGTATTATATTTCAAATTTAGAGTATTATTCTTTTTTTTAATTTCTCAATTCAAGCTTTTTTTTGAATGTGCTATCTTTTTTTAATTATTGCTCTTCTGATAACTATCGTATTCTTGTATTGTTCTTTTAAATTGAGAAATATCATTTAAATTATTGTTATCTCAAATTTAAACAATAATTTCAAAAAAATACATTTAACATCCAAAAATTGGCATTACAAGAAAAAACAATTTCTTTGAACAAAATACTTTCGATTCAATGGAACTTTTTTGAACTGAAAAAAATTTTTAAGTAGTATAGGAATCTGAACTAAGAAGAATGTGACACTTTGCAACATTTGCAACTTATGTCTCAATAAATAAGTTATGCTTTCAATGGAAAAAAATGTTTACCTTTAATAAAATGATTTCAAAAGTTTTTTAAACCCATTTTTCACAACTAAAAAGTGTACCCTAAAATATTCCTGATTTCCTTTTGAAAATTCTCAATAAATCTAAAATTACTTGTATCAAGAGAATACGGGAAAAAAATTTTATTTATTGAATTTTTTTAACGGATGAATAACATGAGATAATAAGTAATACTAAAAACATATTTATCGAATACACTTTTTTTTTTAATTTCACCATTTTTAATTGTTCAGATTCAGGAATTTTAGAATTGGCCATCGCCAATTTTATTTCCGAAATTTTCATTTATCGGGAATTTTAGAATTCGTTAATGTCATAAACTTTGAGGTATTTTATTATTCAAGAATTTTCAATTTTTTACATTTTTGAACTTCGTGAATTTTATATTTTCTATATGTTCTTTTTCAGGATGTATTTTTTATTTAATTAATTATTTATTAATGCTTTTTTCTATTTTCAATTTTCTTTTCCAGTTAGCAAACTACATGAATTTATTTATGTAAAATTTTGTTTAACAGAGTAGTTGAATTTCCAACAAAAGGTCGAATTTTTTAACAAATTAGTTTAATTTTCAAGAAAGAAACGAAATAAGAAAAATATTTTAATTTTTAACCAAGGTAATGAATTTTTAACTATAATGATGAATTTTAGAAATAAACATGAATTATCACCCAAATAGTTTAATTTTCAACCAAGATTACCTAAAAACTATCCAGATTGCTTTTCAAAATCTTCAAAGATGTTTAGAAACCTTTTGAAGTAATCTATTGAAATTAATTTTTAAAAAAGCATCATTTAGAATTTCCCAAAGCATCATACAAATTTATATTTTTCTTTAAATCTTTTTAAAATTATCTAAATTATACTATTTTAATTAGGCTCATTAGGGTAGGATTTTTAGAAATTAAACTTTGTCATGAAAAAATCGTCTTTTTTGGTTTTCTAGCGCATGCCTGTTTTTGGTTTGGAAATTCATCTCTTTTGGTTAAAATATGATTTTTCCATTAAAATGCAACTATTTGGTTAAAAATAATTTTCTTTGAAAATTTTACTATTTTTTTGAAAATTTAATTATTTTGTTAAACATTGGTCTTTTTGAATAGAAAATTTGTCTTTTTGAATTAAAAATTCAACTTTCTTCTAAGAACATCGTCTCCTACTTAAAATTCCAACTATTCGGTTTTCATTGAAAAATCATCTTTCTTGGTTAAAAAATCATCTTCTCAAGTTTAAAGTCACCTGTTTTGTAAAATATTCGATCTTTTAGCTTGAAAACTTAATTTTTTCGTTGAAAAGACATATTCTTGGGTAGAAAATTATTCTTTTTTATTTGAATATTCAACTGTTTTCTTTAAAATGCAATATAGTTGGACTTGAAATCTTAAGACATTCTGTACTGAACTTATTATTGTTCCTATGCATTATTGTTCTGAAAAGAGGGGTACTCTTTTCAGAGCATTTTTGGCTGTCAATTCTGTCAAAATAATATGTTTGTATGTTTGAATTACTAATCGAAGTGACAAATTTATGTTTTATCGAATTTCGTATGATGCTTCTGTAAGGTGCCTACTGTAAAGGAATTATTTTTAACTCGAATAATGAATAAAGTAGATCAAGTGTGTTAATAATTCTTATTTTTTCATTTTTATGCAACATACTTTGTACTTACGTTATATTGATGACTGTACAAGTTTCAGTGGAATACCTTCTCATTGTTTTAATAAAATTTACAATTTTAGACAATCACGTTCTTTTATTGAATATCTATTTATCCCATATTTCCAATTTGTGTACCCGTCCTTTAGTTCAAATAAGGCAGCACGTTGTGGGCCTTTTATTATTTAAAAATCGAAATAGAACGAAAATACAAATATGAGCGATCAAGCTTTGTGCGGTGATCTCTAAAGAAAGGGAGAGGTAGAAAATTTAGTATTTCCCTAACGTATACTATGATTAAGTATGAAATAACTATTATTTTATCAATTACCAAACAAGATTTTTCAGCGAAGAAAGAGAAAATTCCAATCAAATTGTTAAATTATTAGGTATAAACATGAATTTTCAATTTTTAATGCTAACAAGATGTAAAGTAGATCAGGTGCATTACTAGTTCTAATGTTTTCATTTTGTAGCAACATGACTTGTAAATAGGTTATATTGGCCAACCTAATGTAGCATATGTACTAGTTTCACAAACTTGTCATTGTTTCTCATTTTGAATTGACAATTTTACACAAACGCGTTATTTGATTTAATGTCTATTATTGTCATGTATCCCATTTCTGTAAGCTTCCTATAGTCCAAATGAGAAAAAGCAATATTAACCAGGTTTTTCCTTATTTAAATTTTTTCTCAAATAATTCCTAGAAGTAAAAAGCAAAGATAATATTGCCCATCGCTTATACTTTTATACTTCTATTAATTAATATATGAGGAGTGCACACGAAACTACTAGGTAACAATTTGATACGGCAAATGGATCAATAAGATGCAGTTTTTTATATCTCTGTTCATGATGCAAGGGTTGGCGATTTAATGGATGATTTAAAATTCCCGTTCAAGTTTTTCATGAA
>NC_046660.1:71427219-71449797 GCF_010883055.1 Belonocnema kinseyi | reverse complement strand
TACATACATACATACATACATACATGCATACATACATACATACATACATACATACATACATACATACATACGTCCATACACAAACAGGCTTCATATTTTGTACACTTTATGTTACATTTAGAAACCAAATTTTCCTTGAACTTAGAAAATAATAAGCTTGAAACTACGAAAAAGAGGACAGTATACTAGTATATATACTTTAGCCAAGCATGGAAATACTCATTCCTTAAATTTTAATTCAATTCTTAAATCTTCTTGAAAAGTTAATACATTTCTCAGTTGTCCCTCTTCTTGGAAAAATGAGGATGAATTATCCATTTATCCTCATCTGGGCAGCTATTCTTCATTCTATTGGTAAATATACAATCATATATTAAACCTATAATTTTAAGTAAACTTTTAAGTTTTCCCCAAATAATAATTCACTTTGGGAGCCTTCACATATTACATGAAATTAAAAAGGGGGTAGGGGGTTCTTTTTTCATGGCAGTTATTATTTAGGGTGAGGGGGCCTATTTTTGACGCGAGTATACTATTGTCGTAATCCTGATTTGTTTCGGAACTGCGTGAATATAACTTGTATTAACTGTTTGCAGGTTGTTTATCTATAAGATTTATGAATATTCTGCGCAATAAATTTTGCACATGGAAAAACTCGTTTCATATTGGGAAATTCTTATGTTCTTAACATTTTTCTACCACACTAGAATGAAAAAAATATTCTTAAGATTCATGGAAAAATTTCAGATGATTTTTTTCTCTATGAGTTTCAAGAGCATATTAAAAAGGATTGAAAAAACTGTTAATTATTTCCTAAAATATTCAAAAAGAGTGTAAGAAATCTTAAAGTAAAATATTGGCATATAACATAATTTAAGGATAATTTTGAGTAAGCTTATAAGATATTCAGAAGTTTTGACACTATTTAAAAATAATAATAACTTGTGAAGAATCTTTCGGAATTTTAGAAGATTTCACGAAAATTACAATGGATAAAATAGGTAAGAAAAAGTAAATTCAGCTAAAAATATTTTTAGGAATTAAAGAAGTTTTGAATATATTAAAAATTTAAGAATTTATCCTAATATTTTGTAAAATCCTGTAAGATAGGAGTATTATTTTAATCTTACAGATTGTTTTTCGACACATTTGAAATATTTAAAAATATTTTCTAATTTTCTCAGAAACATTATCGAATTTATATAATTTAAAAAACAAACTAATAATACTTCTTTTCTTGAAAGTAATTTTAATATTTGCATGAGTAAACAAATATTTAAGAAGCATTCCGTGTTCCACCATAATAGTTTTTTATGTATTGCTATAAAGCACTTCATCTTAAAAAACCTTATTATATTTTTAAACATAATACAAAAAATGTTACATAACTGTGGTCGGGGGAGGAGGGCTGAAGGAATTCTTACAGTCTTTTACATGGGGGGGGGGGGGTTAAAGGTAGAAAATACCGTTACTTAATATGTTAACGCTCCCTTGTTTTAATAATTCCAAGGTCGGTATACAATAATAACAAGTAAGCTATACAAAATGAGTTATATTTATGTGAAATCAATACAAAAATTCGAAAAGCAAGAACTTGTAAATCATCTTTCTATATGACAAAAAAAAAATCATTGCTGTCAATTTGGAACATTTCTAAGCAAAAAATTCAATTTATCGTTACACTTAAAGATTCAGTGTAGAAGTATTGAAACATATGTTGGCAAAATTTCAGGTCATAATTTAATCAACTTTTGTCAAGATTTTACTTCCAACAGAAATCGTTAGTGTTTTTCATTTAATTCCACCACCTGTCCATTCAAACTTCTTTCCATCCACCATTATATTTCCTTAATGAAAGATCTCACAATGTGATGATTACATACAGCGGCAACAGTTTTGCCTTCAAGTTACATTTATTACCACTTTTTCTCACAGCTTGTACCGAAATTTTTTTCTAATATATGTTCCACAAATGTTGAGTTAAGTCCTAATACGTGACAAACCTGTATGTTCCACAAATTTCAATTCACATCTATTTTCTTTCTTCTCTGTATCTCAAACCTTCATCTCATTACATTCTGAATTATTATAACTATTGACCCGCACTTTTATTGAAAACTTTCTCTATTTCTTCTTACAGAATCAGCCAATAATGATCCTAACCGAATGCGTAATCTGGAAAGAAGGATGAATAACCTTGGAGTAAACTCGGCATCGGGCCGGCGTCAACGTGATACAAAATTTTATAACAGAACCCCGTATAAAATACTACAAACTAACATTTCGAGGCTTAAGCTAAAACCGGTTGGAATTTTATTTTTAAGGTGTTTCGAATAAATGTATTCTGAAGCTCTTTTCAAGGTCAACTTTTTAATGGAACCTATTTTTACATTTCATTCTTTAAAAACACGATTAAACGACTGAAATTTATGTTCTTGGTATTTTGTGCGTGGTTCTTTGAGTAAGTTTAGAAAATATTTAGAAGTTTTAGAACGATTTAAAAATTATAAAAACTTGTGAAGATTTTTCAAAAATTTTATAAGGTTTCACAAAAATAAAAAAAAATAAGGTTCTTAGGGAAAATTTAAATGATTTTTCATTTTGAAAAAATAATTGTAAGGGAATATTTAAAAAGATTTCAAAACATTGCAACAGATTTTTAAAATTGTCAAGGACAAATCTGAAAGATTTTGGGACCTTTTTCTGAATTTTGCAGAATTTAAAGAAAAAAATTCACGAAAAATTTGAATAATTTGAATATATTAGAAGGGTTAACGATTGAAATGGATTAAAAAAAAGAAGTTTCTTAAGATATATAGAAAAATTTTTCATAATTCTTTATTTTAAAAAATGAACTCTAAGAGAGAGAATTGAACAAGATTTCAAAGTATTTCAAAAGAATTCCCTAAATTTCGAAAAACAGTCTTCAAGATTCTTTTTTGACACCTCTGAAATATTCAAAAATCTTTTATAATTTTCTCAAGAATAACATAAAAGTTATGTTCATGCATATAATTTTAAAAACAAGCTGATGATACTTCTCTTCTTGTAAGTAACTTCAATATTTTTGTGACTAAAAAAAATACTTAAAAAGCATTAAGTGTTCTTTTTATTAAAAATAATATAAAAATGTTTACGTAACTGAGGTTTGGAGGGATAGCCCAAAGGAAATATTAGGGTCTGTTACATGGGGTAGGCGGGGTTAAAAAGGTCGAAAATAACCTTATGTAATATGTGAACGCTCCATTATTTTATTAATTTCAAGATCGGTATGCAATAATAATACGTAAGCTAGTCAACATGAGTTATATTCATTTACAACCGATAAAAGGATATGAAAAGCAAAAATTAGTAAATTATATTTCTACATGATATATAAATCTCACTGCTGTCAATTTGTAAAAATTCTTAGGGTAATTCAGTTTATCGTTTAAAGATTTAATATAAAATTATTGAAACATATGTTGAAAAAATTTTAGTTTGTATTCCTTATATGTTCTAAATTTACATTAAATTTTGTTACAACTTTTTAATACAGCTTGTACCGAAATTTTTTCTAATATACGCTCCACAAATTTCAAATTAAATACTTATACGTTACCAACCTATATGCTCCAACATTTTGACTTTAAATCTTTTTCTTTCCGCCTGTGTATCTAAAACCTCCGTCTCATTATATGACGAAGAACTATAACTATTAACACGCACTTTTATTTCTAATACCCTATATTTCTTCTTACAGAAGCAGCTGGTTATGGATATGAACGAATTGATAGATTGACAAATAGGATGAGTAATCTTCAAGTACACTCTTCGTCGGGCTGGCGACCGTCCTGGCAAACGACGATGCCCCTGCCCTTGGAAAATCAAGTCCCACGTGAATATCAACTAGCCATTGATAATGAAATTCAACCTGATCAATTTTATAAACGTAAGAAGAAATGCAGTTTCAAAATTATATACAATTTAAAACAATATAGAAATATGCCTAGAAGGTCTTGCTTTCTCCCTAATTATAGAGTGTTTCATGGCACGAGGTGACATTGTCGCCTTTGATAACCCCGCTCCTAAATTTTCTGCCTTTGAATCCACCCCTCGGGTGTTTTATAAAATTATGTTTACTCTAAGAAAAGCGCCCAGATGCGCTTTGCCCAATTTCTAATACTTTTCATTTTTTTAAACTAGTGCCCAATTTTTGAGATTTAGAAAAAAGTTCAAATTTCAAATTCTTGAGGAATTATTAGTAAACTCACAATTTGGTACAATTTAGTAGTTCCATGATTTTTTAACAGCGAAATTTTTGATTATTCTTCTTTTCTTACAGGTTCAGCGCACTTAAAAGACGGATCTGACGTGTACGCAAAAAGAGGTAAGCCACCTGTTGGATATTACTTTGAAGGTGAGATTGGAAAAGCAGGTGGTGGGATTTTGACACCTAAAAACAATTATTTTATGGTACACGAGGGTTGGGCTTATGTAAAATACATTCAAGATCACTGGAAAGATATTGAACCATTTGAGTAAGTTAAAAAGTAAACTTTGAACTAAAATATATTACAGAATTGTGCCTTAGCATGTCCTAAGCGCTAGGCGCGCTTAATCTTAGCGCGATAATAATCTTTATATTTTTTCTTACAGATGGTAAGGATCAACAAACACTGCCTGCATCTCAGGTTAGTTCGATGCGTTTCTTAAGTCAGTTGGCGAATATCGTCTTACTTTAGCGATATATATGTAACAGTTTTTGAGATATTCTCAAAAAACTGAAAAAGCTAAAAATATAGTGAAATTACAGTGCTCTGTAATTCAAAGCATATTTCCTTTTTTAATAAACAATAGGCCAATTAGTTTACTTTTCCATGAAGAATAATTGAAATGTCTTGAAAAATATGTATCCTTCTTTTCAATTTCCGAAAATGTATACTAAATGCTGTACTGGGCATTAGATCTTCATCTATCCATATTAAAATGTTCAAACTTTCCTTGAGTGAACATATTAATCGGCAAGACTACTGGTACTACATTTACCCCACTCACATTTGCGGGATCGTGTTGTGTTACTTTATGAATTAATTCCATTTTATTAAATTAATTATTTAATTTTATCTCATTTATTTAATCTAATTTATTTCATTTATGAATCCTGTTCACTCTTCTGTCAAACTTGTCTCCAATCATAGTATATGCGTTTATTTTTCTTTTACTTGTCGGGTTTCTGTCATTTGTGGTTTTGTATTCTTAGATTTAATTCATTAGATATAATGTGAGCCAGGTTGATATAAACATAAAACACTAAAACAATGTTTAACTAATATAATAAATAAAAGAATTTCGCATGAAAACGCATTTTTCTTTGATATTTTTAAAAATTTTTAATTTTCTTAAACAGGTAAATATCGGCAATAGAAATCTTGGATTAGAATCGCCAAGGCTTATCTAAAATTACGAAAATTCCTCTTGTTGATAAAAAATTCCATTGATTATTATTTGAATAGTCTTGATTTACAAATAACATATTTTTAAGGAAATTTAGGTTACAATAAACAATTCTACCAAAAAGATGAATTTTAAATCCAAGAAAGATAAATTTTTAACAAAGGAATTGAATTTTTGAAAATTTCGAATGGCGCTAAAAAATATATAGAAGTTTTTACAAATTTTTAAAATAATATAAGATTTGAAATGATTTTGAAAAATTGGGTAAATGTCGATTTTTAATATTTCGGAACGAAGAATGCTAAAGCATTTTGAGGATTTTAAAAAGTTTTAAGATTTTCACACAAATATTCTCTGAAGATTCCTGAGAAAATTGAAATTTAGTTTCTATTTAGAAAAATTAATTTTAACATAATATCTCAAAAGATTTTAAAACAATTTAAAAGATTTCCAAAACTTTCAAAAAGTAATATGTGGTATTTAAAAGCAGTTTTAGTAACAATTTGAGTGATTTTAAAGGATATTTAGAAATTTGAGAAGTTTTGGAGAGATTAAAAATATTTTCACAATTTAAAAGATTTTCAAACATTTAGAATATATTTAATAAGGTCATTAGAAATTCCATAAGTTCGAAATATCTTTTAAGCTTCAATAAAATAAAATAAAAACTGTATTCGCAATTTCCTAAATATGTTTTCGGAATATCTGAAATTTTGAAAATCTTTTTTAAATTTTTTCAAGAAACCTAGGAAAATTTTACTTATATAATCTCAAAAACAGATAAACAAATAAATTTAAAAGCGCAAAACTGAAGATGCTGGTTAAAAAGGGATAGCAAAAATGAATGTTTAATATTAAATAAACATGAAAGTCTAACAATTATTTTTTCGCATTTATCCTGAAATTTAAAAAGTATTCTAGTTAGATAATAAAACCTAATTTGCAAATTAAATCTCTTAAAGTCGAACTCTTTTGAATTTAAAACTTTTTAAATCGAAGCTAATACATTTTTTAATTCACATGTGTTTGCTTTAAAGGCAGTCATTGGAGCAAAAACTAGAGAAGCAGGAAGAAGATAATAATACAAAGGTAGAAGAGATGAGAGGTAGGATGAAGAAACTTGAAAGCTCGAACGGGGATTGTGGGTGGGGGCGAAAGTGGGATTAAGAAGATGAAACGGCTGAGAAATATAGAATAAAGAATAGAAAGGAAAAAGAAAGAAGAAAAAAAATTAAACATAGTGATAAAGGGTATACGATTAAAGGGGAAGGAGCTGAAGGAAGAGGTGGACGAAGTACTAAAAAGGATTGATGCTAAGGTAGAGATGGAGGAAATGCGAAATGTAGGAAGAGAACTGGGAAGAGGGGAGATAATGGTACTGATGAAACTAAAAAATTGGGAACATAAGAGGGTGGTGATGACAAAGAAGAGGTTATTATATGGTAGTCCAGAGAGAATAGAGGATGATTTGACATGGGTAGAAAGGAAGATGCAGTATAAATTAAGGAAAATAGCGGAAGAGGAAAGAAAAAAGGGAAAGAGAACATGGGTTAAGTATGGGAGAATTCAGGTAGATGGAGTGTGGTGGGATTAGGATGAAGAAAGGGAACAGATAGTAAGAAATGAATTGCAGGGAAACTAGATGAGGAAAGAACGGTAGATAGGAAATAAGAAATAGTAAGAAGGAAAACAAGATGAGAAACGAAAGTAGGGAAGAATGGATGTAATAGTAGAAGAGAAAATGATAGGAGAAGAGAAGTGGAAGGTAGTAGGGATTTATGTGACCTGTGATATGCAGGAGAAAGCAGAGGAGATTAAAGAAATGATTGAAGAAAATAAAGAAGAGATTAGGTTGATAATAGGTGGGGTTTTCAATGCGATAGCAAGAGACAGAGAAGGAACGGAATGGAGTACACACAGAGAGAGAGAGAGAGAGAGAGAGAGAGAGAGGGGAAGAAAATCCAAAGATAAGTTACTAAATGGGGAGGGAAAAAAGTTTTTGAAGAGATTGGAGGAGTTGGGATGGTATATCTTAAACGGAAATATAGAAGGGGATGAAAAAGGAGAATATACACGCTCAGGAAGTGAAAGGGGAACGATAATTGATTATGTGATAGTGGACGATGAGGTAAGACAGAAGGTTAAGAAACTAGAGGTAGGTGAATATATTGATTCGGATCACTTTCCCTTAATAGTGACATCAGAGGGACAAAATAGAAATAGCAATATGAGTAAAAGGGGGGCAAATGTTAAAAGTGTAGGAAAAGGGGATTGGTCAAGGGAAGGAAAAGAACAGTGTAGAGAAAAAATAAGAAATATCAAAATGGGAAAGGAAAATGTGGACGAGGAGATGGGAAAAATGATAGGAGAAATAAAAATAGAATTAGAGTACACAAACAAAAATGAATTTAGTAAAGGGGGAAATAGAAGTGGGTGGGATGAGGACTGCAAAGAGAAAAAAGGAGGTCAGAAAGGAATTAAGAAAGTGTAGGAAAGAAAAAAGTAATGGTGAAGCATATAGGAAAAAAAAGAAAGAGTATACTGAGTTGAGTTATCAAAAGAAAGAGAATAAAAGGTTTAAGGAAGAGGCGGAGAAGGTTAGGACGGAAGAAGAGTTATGGAAGGTACTAAATAGAGGAAGAAAAAGAATAAAAAGAGTAAACTAAGATATTGAAATGATAGAATGGAAGAAATATTTTTTGGAATTTCTAGAAGGAGTAGAGAGAAAAGTTGTAAAGGAAGAAAAATATGGTAGAGAAAGAGATAAAGAAGAGGACATTTCAAGGGAAGAAATAGTTAAGGTTTAAGGAATAATGAAGAATGGAAAGGAACCTGGTATAGATGAGATTCCAAATAAAGTATGGATATATGGAGGGGAGGAACTAGAGGAATGGGCATGGATCATGTGTATTAGAGTATGGAGAGGAGAGGGGTGTCCAGAGTTATGGAAAGAAGAAGTAGTTATACCAATAGCAAAGAAAGGCAAGGGAGAGGAGGTTAAAGATTATAGGGGGTGACGTTGATGGCAACACTGTATAAAGTATATGTAACTATTTTGTGGGAGAGATTGGAGATGGAAGTTGAAGAAAAAAAGATCGAGTCACCGAATCAGACAGAGTTTAGAAAAGGAATGGGGGTAATGGACAACATTTATGTTCTGAACTATCTAGTAAATAAGAGAATTAAAAGAGAAAAAGGGGCAATGATAGCAATGTTCATGGACTTAAAGACGGCGTTTGACTCATTAGACCGAGGATAAATAGAAAAAGTTATGATAAAAAAGGGATAAGAGAATATCAGAAATTTTTAGAGAGACAAAAAGCAGGGTAAAAGTAGGAGAGCAAGTAGGAGATAGTTTCTGGTTGGTGAGAGGTGTGAGACAAGGGTGTCCTCTGAGCTTACATTTATTTAATTTATTAATATCAGGCTTGGAAGAAGAAATGAGGAGAAAGGGTTGCGAAGGAGTTAGGATAGGGAAGGAAAAGATATATACACTGGCATACACAGACGACATAGTGATGATGGCAGAGGATGAAGAAGGGATGGCGGGATTAATTACAGGATTAGAGAAATACGTAGATGCAAAAAAGCTGAATGTATATTTACAAAAGACAAAGATAATGAGGTTTAGAAAAGAAGGGGGAAGGAAGAGAAAATGGACAGGGAGGTGGAAAGGAATAAAGTTAGAAGAAGTCAAAGAGTATAAATATTTGAGATATATCTTGCAAACGAATGGAGATCATACAGCTCATATAAGAGAAAGGATAGAAAAAAGCCGTAGTGGTAATGAAACAGATATGTGGAATAGGAAAAAGAAGGTTCAAAAAGAATTGGAGAAGGAGAATGTTGTTATTTGATACGCTGGTATGGCCGTTATTAAGTTATAGAGCAGAGATATGGGGATGGTAAGAAAGGAAAGATACTGAGAGTTTACAAGAAAGGTGTATAAGGTGGACACTAGGGGCAGACTGGAGGACGCCAGGATATATGGTGAGAGAAGAAACGCAAAGTGATAAGTTAACTTTCAGAGCGGGAAAGAGGGCATGCAAATTTGAGACAAAGCTGGGGGAGGGAAAGGGAGGGGAGTTGGCGAGAAAGTGTTTGATGGAGGTAGAAGAGAGGAGAGGGAGGGCGATCGAATTAACGAGATGGGAAGAAGAAAGGAGAGAGTTCTATAATGATAGATAAATAGAAGCCGGGACTGCAGTAAACTATGAAGAATTGGAAAAAAGAGAGGGAGAGGCAATTAATAGAAAGATGGGGCGCGATTAAGGAATCAAAATACAATAAATGGTAAAAGATGATAAAAAAGAAAGGGGTGCCAAAGTATATAGAAAAGGGATGGGGAGAGAGAAAGTGGACCAGAGTAGCAAGATTTAGATTGGGAAACGAGGTAAGGGAGGGGATGTACCAGGAAAAAGAAGAGAACAGAAAGTATAGAATATGTGAATGGGAGGAGAAAACATGGGAGCATATATGGGAAGGATGTAGGAAAGGAATGAAAAATAAAGGAAGCTGGCAAGAAAATGTGGTTAAGATTCTAGGAGAAGATGGATTAGGAGAAGAATGGATGAAGGAGTTGGAGGGTGCTAGAGGAGCGAATGAGAGAGAATGAAAAAATACACGTGAAAAAAGGTAAATAGAAGTAAAAAAAAGTGAAAAAAAGGAAACGGAAGCTGCTTAAATTAGAAGCGTAAAAATTGTAAGTAATGGTAAAGTAAAAGTTAAGTAGACTAAGATGCGTTTGCGTTCTCATGCTCTCTCTCTCTCTCTCTCTCTCACTTGCACTCTCAAATTCGTTCGCGCGCTCACTCGTTTGCTAATAAGTCCTAAATTGCGCTATCGCAGGAAATAGAAATAAGGAACTAGATATAAGACTTTATGTAAATAGTTGTTAATAATTGTATATATAGAAAGGATAAGATTGTAAAAAAATATAGATATAAACGGAAAGATTGTAAGGAATGGAAGTCATGTATACCCTTAGGGGACACATTATGAATAAAAAAGAAGAAATTAAAGTTTTTAACGCTTTCCAATTTAACAATGTTAAGATGAATGCCGCTCAACTGGAAAAATTTTAAATATTTGAATTTTGTTAATTGAAAAGTTTGTATATTTCTGTTTTGATATTCAAAATATAAATTTCCGTATATTTTCGAAATCCCCGAAACTTCTAAAATGTTGAAAATATAACTGAAATGTTTAAAATTTCTAAAATAATAAAAGAAAATTAAATTTCTAAAATTTCTGAATCTTATGAAATGTTCAGATTTTCAAAATTTTCAAAATTTTCAAAGTTATGAAAATTTCTAGTGTTTCTGAATTTTTTTAATGTTGAAAAATTCGAAAATTTATCAAATTTCTAAAATTATTTTCAAAGTTATGAAATTAAGAAAATTGATAAAATTTCCAAAATGTCGAGAATATGTCAGTTGGTAACAGTCCAGTTGGAATCATGCGCATTAACTCAAGCGCTGAAAATTCTTTCCTAGGGCAGAAAACAGATGTTGCTTTAGACATTTTGTTGTTTAAATTTTATTTATTATTATTATTTATTTTTTTAGAAACTTGTTAACAGTGAGTTTCCAAACTCGACAAATGACATCCAAACGATTCTTTAAAAATTTTTGAAAATATTAATACTCCGCCCGAACGACAAAATTTGGTTTCCAAAGATGACCAAACGACGATCAAACGATTACATACAAAAGTTAAACTTTACGGACACCTTTTTCTATATTACCTACAGCAAGCAGCAGAGACCAAAGTTTTTGCGATTTTTGTTTATTTTTTTGCACCTTTTAGATAGCACCTACGGCTACGTAGTAACTTTTCTGTTTGTTTTTCCTATTCTCCCAGTCTCTAAATATAAGCTTGTAAACATTTTGCTAATTGAATTAGTAATTAAGGTTTTAACTAATGAAATAGTAATATCAAGTAATTTTATTAATACAATGTAATTGTTTTAAATCAAGAATTTCGTGGTAGAATTTTGAACTTTATTTTGACAATAAGAACGCATATTGTAAAGCTTGTAAACAGTCTATGTCACCTCCACTGACATAATGTATTTATGGTAGTATTACGGATGTAGCTTAATAACAAGATTCAAAACATATCACGAATGTTTCACATTTTGGTTATAAAGTTTAGAAGAATTCACCACGTGTCAGATGTGTGCTATATGTTCTTTCCTTTTCCAGCTTGTTTAGAGCTAACGTTACGAAAAATTCCGTAATACTAGTCAGTGCCAAAATAGTAATATAACAAATTTTGTATTCATATTATGAATTTATAAATAATAATATCTTTTTGGTATACAGAAAGGTTATTAATATGGTTATATTTTTTAACAGAATTTGAAAAAAATTATATCGGAAAAAAGACAAACTGTTTTGTATTTGAATATGTTTAAGGGAAATCAATTTAAAATTACAGGAAGAGCATCTCGAACTCCGGGTTAAGGATGTATCTTTTTCAAATGAATAACTGATTTTTCTGAATTAACTATTGGTTTCAAACTTAAGGCAATCGCGATTAATAAATTTTTAAAGGTAACTTAGCATTCCAGCGATTCTGATAGCTCACAGAAATAGTTATAATAAAACATCAGATTCGCACAGCTTGAGAATGTACATTTTCAAAAATTTGCTTTCCAGCAGTATCGTTTTCATTCTATGATGCCTTCACTTTGAATCGGTTTTCATAATATAAATAAAACATCCTCTGAGTCAGACAAATTTTGATTAGTGTTGTCAAGTGAAGGAATCACCACGTGTCAGGTGCGTGCTATTATATTTGATGAAATTTCGTAATTTTTCTGTCATAAGCAAGGCTTAAATTGAATGTTTACCCATAAAATTAAATGATTCGGAAGTAAGACGTTGTGTAAATTTTAGCACATATACTCTTCATGCACTAAATTATGTGAATTTCTCAATGTCAAAAAATAAGAATAATGCACATGCCCAAAAAAGGAGTCCTATTTTTTTCGCGTTTTATACTTTGTTAAATAATTCAGGAATGTATGTCGATATATTAAAGACCAATAATATCGACGCAAAAAAAGATGACTTCCACCATAAAAGATTCATTTGCAATCTATCAATTTCTTACCAAAAAGATTAAAGGAATAAAGAAAAATTAAAAATATATAAATAAATAAAAGATAAACTTTTAATCCACAAAGACAAATTTTCTAACCAGAAAGACAAATGTTAATAAAAATTTTTATTTCCCACACAAGAATATAACTCCTTAACCAAACAGTGAAATTTTCAATAGATTAATTGACATTTCAACCAAACAGTCGATTTTTAACTAAAAATAATAAACTGTTAAGCAGTAATTATAAGCTCATTTTCAGATAATAGAGTTGAATTTGTTACCAAGAAAGAGTATAAGTATTTAACCAAAAACAGAATAGTTTTCCAGTTAAAAGGTCGAATGTTGTAGAAAGCAGTTGACTTTTAAGCCGGCCGAGAAGAATTTTTAACAAAGACAAATTTTTAGCGAAATATTAAAAGCCCAATTTATTCGAATTCTTAAATATTTTAACCTTATGCTAATCCTAGAAAAAATGATTATTTTTTTACAAAATTTATAATATTATTGTGAATTAATGGTATATTCTGAATGCGATGGCCTAATTAATAAATGTAAATATATATTTCTACACGGAGAAAAAAGTATATTAAGATTCAAAATCTGTATTTTTAACTATAGTACTAAATATCCAGGTATTAAAATTTATGAATACAATAATATTAAGATATTAAACTTTACTATCTGGATAATTATTTTTAATATCAAGATATTACACCTAGATACATAGATCACTGTGCAATAGATAAAAATCCAGATATTAAGTCTTAATGTCTATTTTTCTCCGTGTAAACATGTATTCATTATTACAATCCCTTTAAAGGTATTTTTGATCACATTATACATTAGTTGTTATATAATTAAAAAGATAAAAATAACTTCAGGTAACGATGTTTTTTATTCCAATTTTTCTTGAAACAGTTTTATCTCTCCCAAGGCTTCACATTGTGTAGAATATTGTACTTGAAAATAAAATTTGACCTTAAACTTAAAGGACTATATAAATTTAATCAACAGTGATAAAGACTACTGTGTGCTAGTATACATACTCCAGTAAAGCACCGGAATACGAATAATTTAAAGTGTCAACAATTGGATAGTGTTTGTTTTCTGGTGGAGATGACTCACTTCAGAAAAAAAAATGAAGGAATAGATGTTAGATCCTTTATTTAAGATAAAACTAGTTTCTCAATTTATTGAAACGATATTTTAAATAATTTCAATCAAACGGAATTTCCACGTCATAAGGTATAAAGTTCGCTCAAATAAAAATACAACTCTTTATTTGTGTTACCTTTTGTCCATTCGTGAAGAATCAATAGACAGCTTATATTTTTTTCTGTGTATAATTTATATTAGATTTAAAAATAAAATTTTCCTTGAGCTTAAAAGATTGTGTATATTGGAAAATCAGTGATAAAAAGGAGAGTGTAGCATTATATATACTCTATCCAAGTTCCAGAATACTCATCAGTTAAACTGTTAACACAATTCACCATTAATAGTCAATAAATTTCTCAGTTTTTCCTCTAATTAGAAATATGCGGAGCATTTATACCCTTGTCCTTCCCTTGGCGGCCATCCTTATTTCTATTGGTAACAATAATAATATAATATATCTATATTTTTAAGTGAACTTTTAAGCTTTCCCTAAATCACAGCTTACCCGATTTCTCCACAGTCTACATACCAATTGCTATTTTTTCCAAAATCTATCTCTACAATTATTAATTTTAAAATCGGGTGGCAATAATAATACGCAAGCTATTCAAAATCAAAGGTGTTAATAACTATACAATCGATTTTTAAAAAATCGAAACTCACGCATTGGTAATTTATCGCTCTAAATTATAAAAATAAATCTCAGCGCCCTGGAAGTCAATTTAGAACATATTTTAGCAAAAAATTCATTTTGTCGCTACTCTTTAAAATTAAATATGAAATTATTGTGGCACATGCTGGAAAAGTTCTGTTCATGCTGTAACAAAGATTTTTGAAAAAATGTTAGTTTCAACGGAAATCATTTGCCTTTTATCCATTTCATGCTTACATGCGGAGGCAACAGATTTGCATTAAAAGCTGCATTTTTCACCTTCGATTACAGCTTGTACTGAAATTTGGTTCAACATATTTAGGTTCTAAAACTGTCCCTTCACAACTATTTTCTTCCGACATTGTATGCTAAACTTTTATCTAATTTAAGTGTGCTCTAAAACACTGCATGCTTCAATAAAATTACGAAAAACTAAAATATTTGAAACACCGAGCCAAAAATTTACACGATTTGTACCCGAAATACCTGTTTTTACTTTAATGAATCATCGTGAAAGCATTCAATCTATTAGTAAAAAAAAATGTTAACCAAATTTTGTATTTAAAAACCGCTATATTCCTTTTTACAGCATCAAGTGAGACTCCGAGACGACGAGGCCTGGTTAATATCTTACGTAATCTTAGACTGGACCACGAGACGGCACCGGCCACGGTACTGGCACCAGCCGCGATCCGGGGTCCGGCCTTAGCCCGGGACGTAACCCTGGACCTGTCTGCATCAATTGAACGTCCTTATCTACTAGTGATTGATGGGGTGCCTCAAAGAGATCCAGCCAGTAATTTAAAAACTAAAATACAATCTAGCATAAACACAGAATCCTGCCTAAAATTTCCAGTTTTTCCTATAAAAATTATGGGGTGTTTCATGTGCGGCAACACGCGCGGCCCGGATGCGTGCCCCCCCCCCCCCCCCAGTTTAAGATGCAAATGATGATTAACAGCTTCTAAAATGGATCCACCTCCCCCCAAATCATCTACCTTTAAATCTCCTTTTTGGGTGATTATAAAGTGTTGTTTACATGAAGTAAAGTTCCTACAAGTGCATTTTAATATTAAACGAAGTTCCTCAGTTTTCAGTACACACAACTTTCTGAACGAATAAAACATTTTTGGTATTAAGATAAGAAAAAATGAAAATTCAGATTGTTGAAGAATTATTAGTCCATGTAGTTTTTTATCATTAAAATAATTTAAAACTATATTTTTTTATAGGGCCAAGACGACCGCCAATCGAATTTCCGAATGGTGCTTTACTGTACCGCGATATAAAACTACGTCCTATTGGAGAAGTCGACGATAATACAATTTATTCAGTGCATGGTCCTTGGATAGTAGATCCTATAGAAGGTGATATAATTTATTACGATCATGCTATTATTGCACAGTTTAAGCGCGGACGGTGGCGCAGGGCACGCAATCGACAGTAGCAAATACACACTTCCACGACCAACGGGTAATTTAAAAACGAAAATACAATCTAAACCAATATATGCATTGGAAAATTATGCCTACAGCGTCGACTTTTTTTTACTAATAAATGTTTTGGCGTTCTACAAAATTTTTATTTATCCTAGCTTAAGTAACTGTAAAATTTTCCATACCTAAAGCCACGTGTTGTTTTTAACTTTTCATAAATTATTAAGATATAATTATTTTAAACCAATATAAAGATTTTCGGGACTGTGAAAAAATCATGGCACATGATTTGCTCTACTAGTGTAGACTAGGGTGTCTCAAACCACTTTTTCTATAAGGCAAAAATCCCTTCCATTTTATTCTTAATCTAAAGAAAGAAATTCCCTATTTTTTATTATCACTTAATGAATTTTTGGAATAATTTTTTAGGATCCCTGTAAACTACCGCTAAAACCCAAAATGTCAATTCGCCATGAAATCAACCATTTGAGCACTGTATTCTCGTCTTTTTTAACTTCAAAGTATTTATATTGATCTAGAGAAATATTTATCAACATTGGTTGATTGAATTTTTATTATTTCAACAAATTAAATTTGTTCAAATAATTTTATTTTGAAAATTCGTTTTTTTTCCAAAAATTTTAACTATTGGTCTAGTGGAATATTCATTAAGATTGGCTCCTTAATTTTGTATTATTGAACTAAACTGAATTTCTTTCAATCATTTTTGTATGA
Source organism: Belonocnema kinseyi (assembly GCF_010883055.1). Classification (NCBI taxonomy): domain Eukaryota; kingdom Metazoa; phylum Arthropoda; class Insecta; order Hymenoptera; family Cynipidae; genus Belonocnema; species Belonocnema kinseyi. Next base: position 71,433,270 of record NC_046660.1, on the reverse strand, counting down.
AAAATTTGTTTTTTTTTGTAAATAAAAATTGTTACTATTTCTTTAGTGAAAAGTTTATCAACATAGATTAATTAATTTTTAAATGTTTAAACAGATTCCTTGTGTTTAAAATACTTTCTTTGAGAATTTTTTGAAAATGAAAATTGATTACTATTTGTCTAGTAGAATATTTATTGATATTGTTTAATTAATTATTAATTGTGTAAGCAAATTCCATTTGTTTCAAAAAAAAATTTTCAAAAATTCCTCAAACAGGCAGTTTATTCTCGTTAATAACATCAATTTTTTTTCATTTTCCAACAGTACAAACAGTAAAGTATTATTTATTTTCAACAACTTTTCGTTTGTTTAAAGAATAATTTTTGAACAAAATTTGTAAATTTTTCTGAATTGTTTTAAAAATCAATTCTTAAATCGTAAGAGACATCTTCGACAATTTTGGGTATATCTATGAGCTGATAATTGAATTTAAGAAAAATTTGTAGTCAAATGGAATTTGTTAACATATTGAATAATTAATTAACCAAGATTGATAAATATTCCACTAGAAAAAAAGTAATAATTTTTATAACAAAAAATCATTTTGAAAAATTATTGAAACCAATATAATTTCTTTAAACAATTAAAAGTTGATCAAGCAATGTTGATAAATATTCCACTAGAGAGACATAAATAATTTTTAATAAAAAAAGAAGTAAAATTATTTCAACAAATTCCATTTGTTAAATTAACTGAAAATTAATGAACCAATTTTAATCAATATTCCACTAGACCAATTGTAATAATTTGTAGGTGAAAGAACGAATTAGAAAAAAAATATATTTAAACAGAATTCATTTCTTTAAATAATTGAAAATTCATTAAACTATTTTGGTGAATATTTTACAAGACCAATATAAATTTTTTTTAATTATAAAAGAACGAGAATACAGTTCTTAAAACGTCGAATTCATGAGAAATGGACATTTTTGGTTTTAAGGGTAGTTTTCAGCGACTCGTGAGATTGTGTTATGGGTGTTAAACCCATATGTCTGAAACACGAAATTATTTTTTGGATAATTCTCTACAACCCTCCATACTTTTCCGTCGCATTTTTCCTAACCCTAAAAATTATTTTTAAAAATCAAGAAAAGTGATTTTCCCCATAGATTTTACATGGGGAACTTCAAATCAAAACCGGCATTTGCTAAATAAAAAAATATGAAATTCCTTTTTTCAGATTTGCATTGAAATGAGGAGGGTCGTTGCCTTCTAGCACAAAAAATGTGCCATGTGATTTTGGACCACCCTCGTGTAGACTAATTTACTTAGTAGTTTTTGAATATATATATTTTTCACAGTCGAAATACGAAAACTTTATACTTTTCCTTCTAGGATCAGATAAAAAGTCGAGAGGAAGGAAATAGCACACACTAAACATATACTGGTCTCCCCCTCACGCCAGGACGAGACAAAAATTAACACATTAAGAAACCATGTTAAATTGATAGAATAAATTAAAATGCATTGGAATACTGAATATAAAGAGAAATATTGAAGTTACCCTTTGCCTGAATTTCCTTGATTTGTAAGGTTAAGTTTGTCACCGAAAAATATCAGATGACGTTAAGTATTTTTTTTCTATTTGAAGAGTTATCTTGATTGATAGTGTTGATTACTAATTTCCCGAATTATGGCATGATATCTACATGGATCAATGGTAACTGTCTTTGATGACAATACAATTCCTTTAAAGCCAAAAATACTCAAGCTTTGATATTTAAAGGAATAGCTGGAAGATGTATACTTCACTTGAGTCAAGAATTCTCAGGAGAAATAGCGTAAATAGTTAATGGAGTTGAATATCAGAAAAAATGTTATGATTTTAGCAGATACTGAAATAGTTTTTCCATATGTGCTTTTCATTATTTGGTTTATACAAACTTGAAATAAGCTTGAAGAAGTTACATAAGACACATTTTGAAATCGGTTTCAGGAATTTTCAGGATTTTAAGGATAAGAAAACTTCCCGTGAAGGATTCTAAGTAAACATGTGAGACATCGCACGTGAGGCGATTTTGCTGAAATTCCATTTAAAAACAAGTAGCGACTTCTACCAATGAGGATTGAGGAATTTGATCAACGCGTATGTAAACTACTCCCTGCGTCTATTATAAATCTCGTATCGTTATTTTTCTTTAAAATGCAGTTCAGATACGGTAAAATTTTTAAACAAAAATCATTTAAGAAATCTACTACAGCAATCTCAATTTCGACCTAATTTGAAAGCCGAATTCCACTGGTCCAACTTAACCCGGCAGCCAAATACTCCTGTTGACATTGACTTTTTTAGAAGCCTCTCCAACTAGTCCCAACTCAAAGGACTTTGAAAGTGATTTCACTTCCTGTGGGTTGCAGAGTCCAGCGAATGAATCGAAACAAAATAACTATATATACGTGCTGCAGACTCTATGCTCCAGAGCTTGACATGAGGAATTTAAGATCGATTGAGGACACAGTAATCTATTCTCTTTGATACGCAAGTTTATGCAGTATATACTCTTTAGTATAGGAATATACACTTCTTGACGTTATCGATACCACCACACAGGGTGTCTACTTAAATTCTGTACGAATTCCCTGTCAATTCCATCTTTTTCCACACAGAAAAAATAAAAGTTAAAATTTGTTGCAGGTAAGATTTGCAACGGTTAAAAATTCAACATATTTCGGCGAAAGTTTCACCGAGGTTAGGAAAATAATTCTTATCTCGTCTACTGCGAACGCTCAAGTGAGAGAATTTCGGTAAAACATGTAGAATTATTAAAAGAAAAACGAAAAAAACGTATTCTTACTGATATATTTTCTCTGAAATAAACTACATTATTGTGGACGAATTAGAACTTATTTAATTCAATCTATCAAAAAAGCGCAAAAAGCAACTGACGGATGCGAATCCCCATTTCTCTCCAATTTGATAAAGTTAACCGACGATAGATTACACTGGCGTCGTAATTCTCATTACATCTCAAATAAAAATGGAGCGATTCTAAAGCGACAGATTATCCAGGCAATGTTAAAAATCGGAAATTATCTTCGATTCATGCAAAGTTTCTCTGGCGAGAAAGAGAAGTTTCTCTTTCGATGTAAACTTTATCTTTAATGTTTTCTCTGCAAGCACCTGAAGATTTTAATTAATATGCTTAATTTAGAGAGCTTTGAAAAATTAGAATGTAAAATATTACTAAATATGTTATCACCATCGAATAATTAAGTCAATAAATAATACTGAAGACATAATCAATAATTTCTTGAATTTGTTTTAAAATCCATCAATTTGAATAATAAAAAGAATTATTTTATTTACATGTACTTAAAATTGATTGCATATTTAGCATATTGATATTTTGAATTAAATATATTGTTCAGGTGAGTAACCATCCTGTAAAAACAGGGAAAATATATTTTTCACAAAAATAGGAAAATATATTCTTTTAAGAAAAACTAATGTAGGTACTATATTATACGCAATTTGAAACGCTTCAAATTTCTAATACAGTGAGACTCTGATACTGGGCCGGTTTTGGGGCTGGCGGTGTGGTAGGAAACCGACTTGATTGCGTTTCGCTCCAAGCAGCTGCTTTTTCTTCTACTTGGGCCACGGCGTTAATTCTCAGAAGAACTATATCAGGGGGGCCTATATCAGAGTTTGACTGTATTTCGAATAAAATTATTGCATTTTAACAGAACAATGATCATAACATCGAAACAACTAGTCCTGCATTTCGATACGAGATTTCCAAATATTTTGATCGATCTCGTTCGTTTTCGAATTATATTCTAAAGCCAACTTCTCGTGCAGTCATTTGTTACCAATCGTGTTATCGCATGTCTAACTTCCGATCAAATTGGACCGATAATATCGAAAAAATTAAAACTGCAATGATACAAGTGACTATTGAAGAAAATAATGAAGCAAATTAATGTTACTTTCAATCATTGATTAGTTAAATAAATAATTAATTTCTGAATAAGGCATGAAGTCAAATAATAGTATGTCCATGAATATAAATTTTTTAAGTTTGCTGAAGTTTAAAAGTCTTTCAATTATTATAGAAGTAATTATTAGGAATTACTATTAAATTTTAACCCAAAACCTAAATAATTGGAAGCATGCATATTATTCTAATTTTCTTGAAATATATAAATCTGCTACTAACCATAAATTTAAAAAAAAAATTAGTTTGTAACAAATTGAAAAATATTTTATGAACGTTCTAAAATCTAAAATCTAAAATTCTAAAATCTAAAATTCTAAAATCAAAATTGCCAAAAAGCTTTGAAATTGTGCTTTGAAATCTTATAATTAATAATTTTTTTAAATAAAAAAATATTCAAAATATTATCAGAAATCTTAAAAAATGGCATGTTCTCCCGAAACCTTTCAACATTCTCAAAATACTTCCAAATTTGTTGCTCGAAATCTTAAAAAATCTAGACTTTGCTGTACATTTTTTTAATCTCTCCAAGATTGAAATTATTTTTGACTCCTTATAAAACTTCTAAATATTTTTTAAACTTACTCGAATTTTCACTAGATTTTTTTTATTTCTGCAATATTAAAAAGTGGCAGTCTTTATTTTGTAAATGCAGAAAAAAAAATTAAAAACTTGCCTTACAGTCTTCCAGGGACTTATTTCACCAGTTTATGAAAAGATTTCAAATAATTTGAGAAAGTTTAAATTCATTTTTCATTTAAAAAATCAGTACAAATTTTCCTAAAAATCTTAATAAAATTGGTTGATTCTCTTAAAAGTTTCAAAATGCTTAAAAGACTTTTAAATCCTTTATTCAAATTTTTCAAAAATAAATTTTTTGAAAATTAAAAAATCTTTTTAAAAATTATTTAAGAAAATAAAGTAAATCACTTTCAATTTGTTTTCATTTTTTTAAATCCTTTTAAGGTTTAAATTATTTTTTTTATCTATTCAAAAATGTCAATTATAAGTCTAAAAATATATAAAAAGCACAGTTTCCAATGGATAAATAAATTTAAGTGACATAAGTTTTTTTAATAGTCTCATTATAATGAAAATGTTGACATGAAATGTTTTAAAAACACTAACACTCAATTTCACTTGCTTAATTTGATAATAAAAATATTCGTTGTAAAAAATCTAGTGAAAAAAAAGAATCTCATCACAATCGAACGTTTTGTTAAGAATCTCGTTCGAATATAACGAGACGATATTAGAATATCGTAATGGCAAACCGAGATTATAATTAAATGATTATCGATGAATTCTCGTACCGTCTCGCCGATATTCAGTTTTTGCATGCCAAAATTACCCCCAGAATTTTTAACTGAATCACTGTTTCCAGTTTGTTTTTCTGTGATAACTTGCAAGTGTCCGACTCTGAGAAATAGTTTTAACTTGCTTATCATTGGTGACATGTTCTTGAGTCTCTTACATACGTAAATAATCCGACTGGACAAGAAGGCCTTAAGAGGATTCACTCTGGACTTACTGCTAACCAGCTTACAGTTTTGTCCCTGGGGAGAAACAAATATTGTTTGTAACATTTTCTCCAATCCAGGGCAGTCGTTGAATCTCTTGTTTAAGAATCAACTATCACGAAAAAAGAACAAAGGGAAAATAAAATTGGCTTTTTGCCATAACATGATGTTTCAGGTTGACCTCAAGATTTAATTTGCGAAATTCCCTAGCTTTTCTTTATCCAATTTAGTATTCTTGTAGACCACGCACTTAAAAGTTATATCTCTACAGAAGAACAGTCTAATTGTCTCGAATTATAATTTTACGTTTTATAATTTTTCCAAATTTCGACCTACAATTTTCTTTCATATCAGGACGAATCAGAAAAGCTGAGCTAGTGTATTATTTTTAGCATTTCAGCAATTTTAAAGATATATTTGTGAGTGGAATTAAGACATCGTGCAGAAAAATGTAAACATTTATCATCCAATTTCAAACTTAATAAACTGCGCACGAATGATCGATTATCTAGGATAAGGGAACCTCATGAGATTGTAGGAATTTGCGTTTGGAA
>NC_046660.1:71423560-71427119 GCF_010883055.1 Belonocnema kinseyi | reverse complement strand
GTTTACAACTCCCTTTCCACTATATAACGTATAGGCATTTATTCCAAACCAGATGTCACTTTCCTGATGACGCAAGACATTTTACAAATACAATCAAATTCAAAATATAGTTGATAATGTATTCAGGGTGGTTAGGAAAATCCCAGCAAACAAATCTCGGTTATTTCGTGGTCAATAAAATTGAAAAATTCAATTTTACAAAGCATTAAAAACAAGTTTTTAAATACGTTAAATAAAATAATTTCACTAATTTAAAATCATTTTATATCAAAAAATGTTTTTTTCTAAATTTATCGTTAAGGCTTCAAGTAAAAATAGTCATAAAGAATTTTATAAGGAGTCATCCACAAATTATGTAAGACGATATCAGAATAGTAGGGGTATGCTAAAATTTTACTGTTTCTTATGTGTCTTGAGTAAAAGGGCAAGATGGGAATATCCTACGTAAAAGAAATAATTTGTAACCAAATTGTTAACACAGAAAAAACGAAAGATAAAGTTTAAATTGATTCCAGGTCAAAGATTCATCGCAGCAAAAATTAATATTAATCGTAGACTATTTCCAGTTTTTAACCTTGCCTGGATAATCTTTCGTCTTATAATCGCTCCAGTTTTATTCGAGATGTAGCGAGAATTACAACGCCAGCGCTATCTATCGTCGTTTAACTTAATTAAATGTGAGAGAAGTGGGGATTCCTATATGGTAGTCGCTGTTTGCGCTTTTTGCTAAACGGTATTAAATAATTTCTAATATTCGTATACAATAGTGTATTTTATTTCGAAGGATATATATAAGAAGAAATTTTTTTCGTGTTTTCTGTTTTTAATTTTACATGTTTTACTGAAATTTGCTCACTTGAGCGTGACGCACTCGACGAGTTCAGAATTATTTTCCTAACCGCAGTGAAACATTTGCCGAAATATGTGCCAAACAGCATGTAAACTTTAAGAGCCCTTAATTTTACATGTAACAAAATTTAACTGTAGTTATTTTCTCTGAATTTTTCAAAAAAAAGTAGAATTCTTACGTCAAAAAGATCAACTTTCAACAAAATGTACGATCTTTCAACTAAAAAAAATTGCAACCAAGAATAGAACAATTAGATTTTCAGATAAACAAATAAAGTTTTAACCAATGTTTAATGTAATATGATTACTTTTCTACCAAAAATATGAATTTTCGACCAAGATGATTAAATTTCTACCATACAAGACGAATTTTCAGCCTGATACTAGAATTTTGAACTGAAAAAGACAAACTTTACCAAAACAGGTTTGAAAAGAAAAGTCGAATTGACGAAAAAATCAAATTTTAAACAACAAATTTACATAAAGATTTGATACGAAAAATCTAATACTTTGTTTTTGGGAAGATTTGTATAACTATTATTCGTCAAAATTAATCATCAGCTTAATTGCTGACATGGTTAAGCAAAAGTTTAGCTCGAATTTAAACAAATTTGTGGAATGACCCATATATGATTATATTACTTAAACAGAAGTTGAAACAAAAATCTTTGCAATAACTGTAATACTAAAAAGTATTACTATCAGAAGCAGTGGGTTAATTTTTTGTTTAAACTGCTTCTCATTGCTTATCATTTTTTGAGAACTGAAAATAGCAGCTTGTAGAGGAGCTGGGACTAATGAAAAATATACAATTTTACAAGGAAGTGATTAAATAATGATTTGCTGTAGGAGGAAATTTCACAAGAGTAAAATGTTTTATTTTGTAAAAGAGAATAATATAAAAATTGCAAAAAAAATCGATTTTCGTTATCAGACGTAAGAGAAATAAGTATCAATTTATCGCAGCTAATATTAGGTATTATAGATGTATTGTGTAAGCTGTCGTTAAATAAATAAAAAGTACTAAATGCTTAAAGCAGTACGACATTTCACTTTTCAAGGAGTTTTGCTCTTTGAAATGAAAATGAGTAAAATTTATTTAATTACTAGTAAAAATTTTCAGATTCGATCAGTAAAAAGTGAGTCACTAATGATTAGTATAAAAATACTATTTTGAGTAATCGAAATATTTACTGATGAATTAAGTTTAATAGAACGACACGACAATGTAGTATTTTTAATTCTATTGAAACGAAAAGAAAACCATATTGAGAAATTTTAGACGCAACTTTGTCTGTTTTAATATTCAAAATATTTTCTTCCAACTGTTTTAACAAAGTTGCGAAAAATGAGAATTTTTTACAAGGTTACGATTTTCAAAAAAGATTTGGATTATATATTTTTCCTATTTTCCATCGAAAATGGCAATTGTTTAGCAAACTTTGCAGTTATTTTACAGAATTTGTTTTAAAATAAGAAGAAGGCCATTTTATGACATTATAAGGCAACGTGAGCTGCTTAAATTTAAAGGCAAATAATAATAATTAATAATTAATAATTAATAATTAATAATAATACTCTTTTAGACTTTTATTAGTTACTTTTTTTAGTTACTTTATCAGAATTTGTTTTAAAGCAAGAAGAAGGCCATATTATGACATTATAACGCAACGTAGGCTGCTTAAATTTAAAGGCATTTCCTTCTAATTGTTTACACAAAGTAAAGAAAAATAATAATCTTTTAGACTTTTTAAATTACATGGGATCAATGTGCTTGAAATTAATTATACATATTCAGGGTCTTCATGCGCCACTTTTAAAAGAGTTCTGTTTTCGATTTTATAATTTTTTTTTGTTTGTACATTTTTCTTATTTTTCATCGAAAATAGCAATTATCTAGCAAGCTTAGTGAAAATTATTCCCCTTACATCAGAATCGGCTTGAATACATATGCATTTTAATTCCTATAGAAATTTATTTTAATTTATAGCTTTCTGGGCGAAAGATAATTCAATACCCTTTAAATCAAAATTTAAATGAAAATTACCAATTCGATTATTCAAGATATTTCCTAATTCAATAGGGGAAAGCAAACTAATTTCTCGATAAAAATAAATAAATGAACAAAGGACTGTATGGAAATAATTAAAAATGGTTATAAAATGGGAAACTACAAAACTAGAAGTGTTCAAAAAAACGATTTTAAAATTTTAAAATTCATTCAGATTTACAATTGTGTCAGAGATTCATAAAAAAATTCAAAAAATAAGTCAATATGATCATTATTGGTTTTTATTTATAATAATTGATATAAAAATGAATGAACAGAGTTCATGAAAAATACTCAATGCTATGAATACTATGAACATTTTAAGGGAAATTATGATACTGAATGACTGAAGACTCGTGCACCCTAGGGACACGGAGCGACCCAAGGACTACCGCCTTCTGCATTTTTCCCACAAGTGTTTCAGCATATTGTTGACACGCAGGGATGCTTTTTAGGCCATTAACGAGTGAAAGATTGGCACCTCCAAGAGCGCCGATGATGAGGCAAATTAGTTTAATAGAATATTCCGGGTACAATCGTTGCAACTCCCTTATAAGCTCTCGATACCTCTCTTTCTTTTCATTCTCCTTGGCTATGATGTTTTTGTCAGCTGGTGCTGAAAATTCGATAACGAACATGGTTCGCTTCTCGAAGTCAAGA
>NC_046660.1:71410702-71423460 GCF_010883055.1 Belonocnema kinseyi | reverse complement strand
ATTTTTTTGATCAGGGAAAAGTCAGGTATATAAAACCTAAATTTTTCGAAAAGTCTTTGAATATTAATGGTCGGGTATAATGAAAAATTTGCTAGGAAAAAATGTGAGAATTTTAAGAATGAGGATTTGCGGTAACCCTGATACAATATTCTTGTTAGTATTTTAATTGCCTTATATTTATTTTTTTTTGCATTTGCTTCCTTCTTCAATTTTAAAATTGATCAATTTTCGTAAAAAATTTACTTTTTGCTTAAAATTCATATTATGTTATTAAAAAGTGACCTGAAATCTTTTTTAAATTAAAATTCAACTCTTTTTTTTTAAATTGGTCCTTCTGATTTAAAAATTCATCTAATTTAGTATTAATTGCATCACAGAAAATACATAAGATAAACTTTACATCGATTTCTCATGAAAGATTCGCTGCAATAAAAATTAACTTTACAGGATGAATTTTAACCAAATATCGGTTACACTTTTTTTGTTTTTCCATGACAACACATGTGTTTTGAAAACGCGAAGTTGACTAAATAAAACTTTATCGCTCTAAAAAATTGCCTGCTACAAATTTTATCATTGCTTTATTCCGTGGTTCTTTTCTGGATTAAAATGTAAGTTTATGTTTGAACATTCAACAACTTTATTGATAAGTCATCCCTTTTGGTTGAATATTCAACTATTTCATAGAAAATTTACTTTTTGTTAAAAACAAAAAATTATTAAATTCATCTCTTTAGTTGAAAGTTTAACTATTTTGTTGAAAAATTTATATTTTTCATTGAAAATGTAACTGCGTAGGTAAAACTTGGAGTACTTCTTAAAAATTTGTTTTTTAATCATTATAACTATAATCATTATATTATTATTATAATTTTAGAATCATTATAACTTGAATAGAAAGCAGTTAAATTCGACCAAAAACAACGAATTTTCAAACAAAATACATTTTTCAACTAAAATTGTTTAATTATGTTTCAAATAAAAAGATGAATTTTTAACCAAGAAGATTAAGTTTCTGCCAAAGAAGAAAAGTTTTCAACAAAATAAATACATCAATTTTCAGTCAAATAGTATAGTTATTTACAAGATGAATTGCGTAACAAAAATATGATTGTACATTTTCAATTTAAAAAAAGGAATTTCTAACCAAAAATATTTGGATTTTTTTGTTCTATTAATTGATTTCATATTTAAAGAAAAAACGATAACAATAAAAATGTATTCAAAACAGGGGAAAAATGAATTCCTCAAAAGAGGGAATTTTTTGTTAACCAATAAAAAACATTAAAAAATTTGCATGAAAACCAAGACAAGTGGTACAACTTATTATTAAAAAGTCCATAGAAGTAAAAAACATGGGAAATCGGTAAATAAGAAAAAAGCAGCAGATTGCTTAATAGATTTAACTTTGTTCAAAACTATGAGATTGCAATTCCTTTAAATTTAAAAAAAGGTTCAACACAGAAATTTATTTGTTTCTGTACATGTAAGACAGGTAAAATGCACATTCAGCTTCGTTATATCCTAATATGAGAAATATAAGCAATTTGAAATTTAAGGATCATAAAACCAATTTTTATTCAAATTTAAGCTTTAAAGAATATTACAACAAATTTTTTAATATCAAGAGTATATAAAAATTTTAAAGCAAGGTAAATAAATAAATATTTATATCTGACTAATATAAATCAAATAAATCATACCTACTATTATTTATTCTCTTGATGGACCAACATGAATGTGTCTAATTCTATTTATTCACCTGAGAGACATTTTTTGAAACCAAAGAGCATCCTTTACATATTAAATATCATAATATATCATATGAATAAGAATATAAATATAAAAATAAATATATAAACATAAATATCATATAAATAATCCTGTACATGAAAACCCTAATACCTATCAAAATAGCTGTTCCAACCTACTAACCAGCAGAAACTTTGTTAACACCTAACATAATTAGCTTTGTGATAAATAATTTAAGATAAAGACTATAAAATTTTCATACTCTCTTCGTGGAAAAATATGTCTTACATTTTATATGCATTAAAATAGCTTACTAGTTTCACCTTATGGCAGAATATTGTCAATAGTTAACATTTATATTTGTTATAATTAATTTGAATAGAAAAAAGGCAATACTTATCTTTTTTGTGGAAAAAATCTCTGCGTATAATATGTACATAATTTCTTTTTCAAATATGTTAAGCTTGAAAAATTTTTGAAACCTAAAATTTATCTTTGTATGTAGATAACGAAGGTTAACAAATAAAAAAATTATCGTCGCTTTTTCTCAGAAGAAAACTCATTTCCTTCATATATATATATAAGCTCTTTAGGTACCATTAAGATAAGAAAAAAGTTTTATTTGGGGAGAACATGAAGATTTTCTATTTCCTAATTTAAATGATCTATAACAAAGATGAACGTTAAGTATTTAGAATATTTTGCAAGAAAATAAGTTTGATTAGTATTTTAAAAAGTAATAAGACGAAACATAATTTCTTTGAGTAAAATGAGTGCAAATTTTCTATTTGTCAACATAATATATTTTTAGCGGAAACAAATTTTAACTATTAAAAATATTTTGTAGTAGAATAAGTTTAATGAACTATTACGATACATATGAGGTGAGCAAGAAATGTTTTCTGCATAAAAGATGAGAATTTTCTATTTGTTAAATTAAGTTATGTATAACAATGTTAAATATTATGATTCGTTTATAACAATTATGTCGTTTTTCAAATAATTTAATTTTTCATCTTTTTTTCCAATTTTTTACGAATAAAAGATAGTGTACTGGCCCTATAAAAAAATTATAAATCAGAAATCTGTAGTTCTTTTTGGGATGAACTTCCATTGTCTCTTAATTTTTTTGTAGATTCTTGTGTAGATTTTCCAAAAAAAAATTTTTTATTTCGAGCGTTATTTTTTGTGATGAAAACAAAACTGTGCGTCCTTTTAATAAATTATTGATGAGAAAAAATGGTAAGGGTTTTAAATATTTCTTGGAAAAGTAACTTTTGTATAGTCACTTTTCTATAGCTTATTCGTTTGTCCGGAAAATTTAATTTTTTATTTTCAATTTAATTTTTCACGATTAAAACAAAAACGACGCCTTCCATAAAAACATTATTATTAACAAAAGTCTAGCTCTTTTTGGGTAAACAACTTTTGTTTACTAATTTTGTTCTTAGCTTACTTCGTTCGTCCAAAAATTGATTTTTTTACTTTAAATGTTATTTTTTAATAAAAAAAACAAAAAATACATGCACATTTTTGTTGTGTTTTTTCGTATTTTGCATAATTTGGTTGGAAAAGGATCATTTTAGTTAAATTTAAAAAAATTACTTTATTAAATGTATTATTATCCAGATATTTTGTTAAAAATTCATCTTTATTTAGTACAAAGTAAATTGTTTTGGTTCAAAATTCATTTGTTTGGCTTGAAAATTAGTTTTTTATTTAAATTAATTTTTTTAACTAATAATTCAACTACATTTTTTGTCTAGTTTTTTTATTTTCAGTTGATCTTTTTTGCAGAAAATTCATGTGCTTGGTTGAAAATTTAACTATTTAATTGAAAATGTATTTTATTTGCTAAAGTACTTATTCCTCTAACTGGAAATAACATTTGTCTATGTATTGTCGAAAATTGATATTTTTTAGTTAAAAATTAATTTATTATTTTTTGGAATTTTATCTTTTTCTGGTAGAAAATTAACCTTTTTATTTGAAAATTCTATTCAAAATTGAAATATTTGGTTGGAAACTCGTGTATTTTGTTACAAATTATTTTATTTAGGTAGAATATTAATCTTTGTGACTGAAATTTTATTTTTTTGGTTGGCAATTAGATTTTTTCATTAAAAATAAATGTTCTTAAATAAAAATTTACCTATTCCATTTTTTGTCGGATTTTTTTGTATACATATCATCTTTTCAGTTAATCTATTGGCTTGACCAAAAATTTCCTTATACAAACATAAGTAAAAAATTTTGGATTTAAAACATTTTTTACTTTCAACTGTTTATTTAAAAAAATTTTTAATTAGTTTTTTTTAACCTGAAGAAGATCATCGATTCAGCAATTTTTCCCCCTAACAATAAGAAAGAACCTAACTTTTATGTTTTAACATTTAATGTGAACTTAAAAGGCTTAAAATATTATTATTTAAAAAAATTTTAATCGATAATCTCCTTCATATTATATATACACCATTAAGCCATTTTCCTTTCGGGGTAGGCGTGACTGACTCGGTGGGGGAAAGGATTGATGTGCAGAACGGATAGAGAATTATCAGATTGATCCAGAATTCTCATTTTATTTATATAAATAACACGTTCGTTCCGCAAAACTGCTCCGACCCAGGTTTCTGATCAATCTCTCTAGCAATCACCCCAAGTGAAGATCCTCAAAAAGTCGTTATGTAAGGTTCCCTATTTGGGTCCATTAGAGGCCAAGGTCTTTTGTTTCAGGCGTCATTCACTCTACTGACACTCTTTTTATTAACTATTTGCCGCCATACTTTGCTGTTCTGACATACTTCTCTAGCTTCTTTTATGTCCATGCATTTTTTCATGCAGGCTCTCCTGTTTCTGTGAGTTCTTATGTCTCTTCTAACATGTTAAGAAATAATAATTTAAAAAATAATTTGTATGATAATAGTAGATACAGAGCACTGCTGCCTAGAACCATAAGAGTACAAAATAACCGAAAATAAGCAAATCTGATGACCTGAATTTAGCCTTTGACAGGAAACGTCCCCGGCGAATTAATAATTCCAAATAGGATAAAATTGTGCGAAAAATATTTTTTCACTAAAATTGCTCTAAATATCCATAATAAGTATTCACTTTAACATTCTTGAATAGAAAAACATTTTGGAAAAAGATAATATTAATCTTGGGCATAAAATACACTTCTTAATATCTACTGGCAATTTCTTACTTCTTGTAAAGATAGTAAACTATATTAGAAGCACTGATAATTATGTATTGCATAGCAAAGTTAAAAACTTCCCTGTAAACTTTTCGCGCTCTTATTGTTAGGGCACAACGTTCTAAGTTCATAAAAAGTTTCATAAAATAATCTTGAAAAATTAGAGACTCTTCTTCAGCTTCCATTTGTTAAAGTATAAAATGATTATAGGCTTTGCAGAAAGTAGTACTATAAAGCAGCCAAACATCTTTTTCTTTTGTACTGACAAATTTTAAAAACAAACATTAAACTTAATAAAAAGAATCGACAACCTCTTTTAATTATAGTAAAAGTTATATTTTGTTAAAGGTTAAAGAATATCTGTCAGTTATCAGGGAGCAATGCATTTTCAGACACGATAAAATACTTAAGACGCAGGAAGTGAATCGAAGAAGGCCGATTTACTCGTTTCCTCCTTTTATCAAGTGTCAAGACTTGCACGCTTATCTCTATCGAGCCTTGCCTAAGAACAGGTATACCTACCATCAATGTTTGTTCGTTAGAGGGTTAAATGCAGAGCAACTAGCAGAGGCTCTACAACTACCACGAGATATACAAGTAAGTGTGTTAAAGTGCGCACCTTAAAGATAAAAGTAACGCTACATTCTACATTTAAACTCCCTGTCATAGATGTGAATCGCTGCTAAACTTAGATTCTAACATTTTAATTTTATTTAAAGAATTGAATTATATTCCTCTGCGGCTAATTGATTGTGTCTTGAGAAAAATGAAAATTCGTACGGAAACGTCGGATTGTACTAAAGTTTGGATTGATGTTTGAAATTAAAGTTTTTTGCTTATATGGAATGGATGGCCAACAAAATTGGTCATTTTCCCTTTTTCGAGAAATTATCTAACTCTAGAATAGCTCGCTGTGGCCAAACATCATTGTACGCGAAGAAAATTTGCTCGGTAATCATGAACGAAAGTTGTGGTGAAATTTGGATATAGAAGCTTTTCGCTGTGATTTCGTTTAGTATCAGTATTATTTAATAATTTTTTTAAGAGTGTATTATGTAGTATACAATATAAAATATAAAGCAGCGCTGTAATTTTTCAAGTCGAAAATGTAATAGGTGAAAGATAATAATAATTGAGGTGAATAATGTAATAAATGAGGAAGTATTCGACAGAAAATACAATAACAAAATAAAATTTCTTCCAAGATAAATTGAAAATCTCAAAATAGACGCATTACATTTTCCCATTTACTTTCGATTAATTTTTTCACTTCCTATTTATAAAATCGTTAAAATCTTTGGAAAATCATTCAAATATTTGTGAAATTGTTGAAATCTTAGAGAAATCATTGAAATCTGTGAAATCTTTCAAATCTATCCGCAATCTTGACGAAATATTTGAAATCTTCGTGAAATTCTTCAAATTCATGCAATATTATAAGTATATTATAATTATTATGAATACTGAGTGTTTATGAATACGAATTTGAGGTTACATTAATTTTCTGTATTAACGGATAAAATTAACGAATGTTATTCATAAAATTGATTTTTATTCTATCTTTAGTGATTGGTTTCTTATATTATACAAAAATGTTTAGTAAAAAAAATTGCGAAAGTCCGAGGCATGAAGATTTTTTCACCCGCCCCTGTTAGATCTTTCTCACAAGTGATGAAGCATTCCACTAGTTCCCGGGTAGAAATTGCATCTTTATGCCTAAATTAAATATTGGCTCTCACGAGGCCGCGGACAGATTTCCTAGCTGGAAGAATCTAGGCTTTCCCTTTACTGGCCCTCGACAGGTTATTGTCGTATGCTACTTGTCTTACATTATGTATATACTCACTTTTAGCACTATATTTTTTAATTAAATTAAAGTAAATTAAAGCAAAGCCCTCGACAGGTAAAACGGGTAATACAGCTGTGAATGCAAAAAAGTACATTAATGTTCTTATGCTTAATTATACTTAAATATACTTAAATTTAAAAAAGAACAAATTTAAAAAATTACCGAGATGCAAGCTTTGAACAATTTCATTTTTTCTGAAAAAATTAAAAACATTTGGTGTCTTAAAAATTTGAAGAGTTTTTCTAACAGATCGATTTAATTTGAAATAACGTAAGTACGTTTAGAAATCATATATAACACATCGAGCTTCAAAAACCTTCTTTCCTCATTTCCAAAGTATTGGATGAATGCCATCAAGCATTTATGATACAACATTCAGCGTGGCATCGTAGCTATGGGGATTAGGCGCTCGGCTTATAAGCCTGCGGTGCGTGCTTCGGAGGAGTTGTTTGTCAGAGGCTACAGAAAGGTGTAAAATCTTTAGTTTAAATTTTTTGCAAAGAAAATGTATTTTACAATTGGATTAATATTTTCCTTCTTTGAATAAAAAATTTCTGGTGATAGATTATGGCAATGTGCTGGTTAAACTTTAATACTATTGCAACCATAGCATCACACTTCAGAATTTAAAGCATGATCAATTTTTTAATTGCGTACAATTCGTAGGTTATAGCGATATAGCTTTACATGTGTATCAGTCATAGAAATAGGTTTATTTATGTTTGCGTATTATAGTTTAGCTTTTAATATACAGATTTGTAGAACTTATACACAGATTAATAACAAGATTGTTTTTTCTATTCTGAACCGCAACGGTTTGGTACATTTTCAAGTCAATGACCGTCACTGCATTTTCGGGGCATTCTATTGAGCTACACCTTATTGCATTCTACCGAGAGGTTCGGTATATAGTCCAGTCGACCTAACGATAGAATCCATTGCTGAAAACCCGGACAACAAATTCAACCACCTTTGTTTCAATACACGACTGGTTTTTAGTTTCAAGAAACGCAAACACTGTGAATGGCCATTCGAACAACCATATGTACCCTGCGATTCCCAGTGATTATGCTACATCGTTCTTGCATATATTGGGCCGCTTTATAAGAGAAATTAATGATCTGAATAACTATGCTTCGCGAATTTTAGTTCTTATTGGCAAATAAAAAATTTCTGTAAAAAAGAGTTCAGCAAGCTTTTTCTATTTAGATTGGTTCTCGGAAATATCGGAGAGTATAACAAATTTTTTTCTTATTGTTTTGAAATTTGAAGTATGCTTTAGAATTGTGACACAAATACCGAAGAAAAATGGGGCTTTAACACACTGATACGATTGTAGTATTTACAGAAGCACCTAAGATACCTTAACATTTTATTGTAACTGGTAGGAGAGATATTGGTCTTCAGTTTAATAAAAATTTTCAAAAAAATTGCAAAATTATATACCAGAGCAAATAGTTTCAGTTTAATATAATTCTTTGGGTTTCATAATATTTAATTAATAATAATTAAAAGGAAGTCTAATTTACAAGAGCCCCGGGTAAGCAGAATCAATAATTGAAACCGTACAATTTTGAATTATTCAAATATATCATTGTTCTACAAACTTTAATATTTTAAACTGAAACTACATATACGATTGGAACATTAATTTATAATTCGTAGTTAAACTGTCGGGGCGTTCGATTTGAACTGTTTGTTTTTCAACATCTCAGCCCTTTTCATTGCCAATAAAACGAGGCTAATGTTCTACTTTCCAGTCCCTACGGAGTAAAAACGCACTTGGTGCATAATGTACTATATCTGTGAAAAAATAGAATTTCACGACGAATGACATATAAATATTATCCGTTTATTTCTCCTTCCATGTGATTCTTTTTTAACGGAATAGAAAGACAAAAATCTAAGATCTAAGTTGAGATTCATACTTTTTTTTTTGACACACGTACTCTATAATTGAAGCAGGGAAATATAAATAGTGGAAAGTATGCTTTTTACAAAATTCAGTTTTCTTAAAAAATCATACTTTTTCGATTCCTAACACCTATTTCAGTGCACGAGTTAAGAATTCAAATTCTTTTACCCTAAAATGTAGCATTTAAATGTATTAAAATATTTTCAAATTTCAAAGAATTCCAAATAAATTATTAAAAAGCGTTGAACTAATCTACACGAAGAGAAATTTTAAGAGAATAATTCACGGAACTGCTTCTTAATCGTCTTTCAACTTTGGCACAAGAACTAAAATCTCGGAACCCTTTCTCTTAGATCAACTGCCTTTGCTTTAAAAGCAAGGCTTCCGAGATCTTAGTACTTACATGAAAGCAAGAATAAGATCAAGGAGCAGTCCCGTGAATTAATCTCTGGAAATTTCTCTCCGGGTACAAATGATCATTTTTTTATTACAAATAGTGTTATTTCTTATGAAATAAATAAAAATATGTCTTAAATTATTTTCTTAATGATTCCTGTTGTAATTTAGTACATAATAAATGTAGCGCTATACATTTTTTCATAAAATTTTTATTAAACTGATCCATTGACCATATTATCCAGGTCACATTATAGAGTTTGACGAAAACCCCTTCCGAACGGTCGGTAAATCAAGTAGTAGCGCTTCGCCTTCATATTCGAAAGGTTGCGTGTTCGATACTCGCTCCCTGCAATTTTTTGAAATCTTATTTTGCTCTTTTTGAATTTATTGAAATTTTCAAAAATACAATTTCCTTAAACAGTCTTCAAAAATTATGCAAAATGATAATTTTTTATGGCAGTGTCTAGGTGTACTAAAAAAATTCGGCTATTTGTACCTATATTTTTCATACGAATAGTCCTTTTAATAGGTCCCATCATCCGTACCCAAAACATGAAGCTATTGTTACCGAAATTTCGGTATATACAACTACGAAATTTTCGTAACTCTTTTTTGTACGAAAAATCAAACTTTTTTCCATTTTATCATATTTTTCGCAAAAGAGTTTATTTTCTATTAATGCTTATTATTTTCTTTTAATTTTTACTAATTAAATTTGAAGCTACAAGTAGGGACGTTTTCTAAAGGAAAATTTTTGTTTTTTGTTGCGATAAACATGATGAAGTAAAAATATAGTAGGTTTTTCTGTAAAAAAAAGTTTTTTTAATTATTATCTGCAGCATTTTGAAAACCTAGTAAGGAAAATTAGATTTATAAACATTATAATAAATACAATAAACATTTTTATTCAATAATGCTGGCAGCAAGAATTGAACAGACCACCTTTCGGCTATGAAGCCGATACACTACTCCCTGAGCTACCTGCCGTTCAGTAATATTTTTCGTGAAAATTTATATTAGCCTGTGCTAAATATTTCAAATTCGATTTTTTTGAAAAGAACGAAAATGCATTTATTACTGCTTTAGCAAATTCATACTGGGGTGATAAGCTTTTATTTCTAAAATTATTAAACGAATGGCAAGTGAAAAGAATATGCTTCGGAATAGGATAAAATTTAAAGTTTTCATTTCTATTCTTTTAATTTTAAAAGAAAAAAATATATTACTTACAATGTGTTACGTTGTAAGGACGTTCAAAAATTATGTTGTTCTCTGCTGATAATACAGATTCCTTACAAAATTTGACTTGTAACACCTAGAATAATAATGCTTGTATTTCTGAAAAAAAGATTTTCATCTCAGTCTCGCTAGTAGCTTAAAGGGAAAGAACCCGTCCGGAAATCGTAAGTTCTGTAGTTAAATTTCCATCGGAGCGAAAGAGATATTTTTTCAGGAAAAATTTAATTAAAGAATTTTTTAATTCATAGCTTCATCTAGCCTGTAAAGACGTTAAGAAATTCTGTTATTTCTTCTAGGCTTTTATGGAAGACGATTTTCCCATACTAATTCTCCCTTGTTTTTAATTTGACTGAAATGTATCTTTTTCTATATTTTGACTATGTACAAGTTTAAGTTGTTTTGTGTTTGCTTGACTTGTCCGTACAGTAGTTTTACGAGCGAGTCCTTTAAAGATCTGCGTTGAAAAATGTCCTACAATTAATAATAATGTTAATAATAATAACGATAATAAATTTTTAAATCTACTCACGGTAGTTTTCTCCAAACAACGAAGAAGATGATGATGCTGTAACTCGAAGATATCCTCCTCCTTGTAATGTTCATCGAGTGACAGGCCGCTTTCCTGAGCAGCCAATCTCGCTTCAGCTGCCTTCTTCTTGCTGACGAAAGCCGCCCCACTCGAAGCCTTCGCGATTCTGATTCTCGCCAGTCTCGCTTTCTGCAAAACGAAATATTCCCACATGAGCAAAGCGTTTCAATTTGAATAAGAGAGGAATCGGAAATTACTCGAGAACCTGTGAAATTACGGACGCAAAGTTAAACAGGTTTTATTATAACTACCACCCCAAAGGATTTCACATTTCATTCAATGAATTACACTTTCACAGTGAGATATAAAACTCTAATCTTTATATAGAACATCGAAGCTTTCATTTTCGCTGAAAACATGAGAAGCAATAACGACCTGAATCCCGAAGAGTTAATTTCCCTACAGCCGAATTTTATAAAAATGTATGTCTTCAATTTCCTGTTGCATGTTTCATTCATACAACTTTCCTCGCATTCACTGCGGAGTATTACAAAGACCTTCAATTACATAGCGAAAATCATTGTTACTAAACTTGTCTATATATTTTTCCTCTAAAACTTCTATATAGGGCAGTCCAAAAGCCGTTTTTTGAAGACTTTTTAACACCTCGCCTTCGTCATCACAGATCATAACACAGAGCTTGAAACCCCAGGGCAACTTTACAAATACGACACTCCCCTCTTCCTGCAGGTATAAAATTTTTCTTTAATTATGTTTTATAAACGAATAAAATAAAACATCAAAAAATGATATTTTAACAGACTTAACAGCCTGTGATATATATGCTCTCAAAACAGAGAAAATATTGTAATTTTTCAGAAAAGTAGGGCTGGTAGGGGAATAAATTCTTTGAAATAAATTTATGTATAGTTACCATACTGAATTCAATTAAGGATGTACACTACGCAAAATTAAACTCAAAAGTTTCCTATCTTTAAAATAATTTATAAAATCGAAAAAATTTTTTTTTTAAATTTCCATAAATGTCCATGAAAGCTTCTAAGCACACTTCAGAAAAAAATAATTCAGGTTAAAATGGTTTATTTAACAGTAGTTATTTAAAAGCTTAGATTTTCCTTTCTCTTTAGGGAAAAGTTACCATTTTTATTTAATCCTAATGATCAAGGCTTCATTTTATCCTTTGAAAGATTCTCTACAATTCTATTTGAGTGGTGTTAATTAAAATATATACCATCATTGTTTATAACAATAATAACTGTATGATTTCTCAATTAATCTTCTTTTAGTCAACCCAAATAGAAATTTAGCGAATCCTTCAAAGAATAAAATGAGACCTTGCTTATTAGGATCAAATAAAAATGGTAGCTTTTCCCTAAAGAGAAAGAAAAAACTAAACTTGTAAATAACTATTTTTAAATAAACAATGTTAACCTGAATTTTTTAAAGTGCAATTAGAAGCCTCCATCCAGATTTACAGAAATTAATAATAAATCTTTTTTGTTGATTTTATCAATCATTTTAGGCATAGCTAACTTTTGATATTGATTGTACGTAGTGTAAGTCCTTAAAGTACAATTTTGCAGACAAAAGTTGACTCTTAAAACCTGAATGATAAATTTGTAAGCAAAAAAGATGATTTTTTAAACAAATAGATGAATTTCCAATAAACAAAAAATTCATTTCAGATTATACAGTTCCATCTACAACCGAATAGTTGAAGATTCAATTTTAGTAGACGAATTTTTAAAAAAAGAATTAAATTTTCAACCAACTGGTCGAATGTAAAAAATAAAAAACTATTCACTTTAACCAAACCTAATTGGATTTTTAACCCAGAACTTTTCTCTGAAAAAAATGT
>NC_046660.1:71407476-71410602 GCF_010883055.1 Belonocnema kinseyi | reverse complement strand
CTACAAATATAAATTTTCAATCTAATACGACAAATTTGCAATAAAGCTGCTCAATTTCCGGAAAAAAACAAAATTGATTATCATCTGAACAGTTGCATTTACAACTAAATAGTTGAACTTTTAAGCGAAAGCAAAAAAAGTTAAAGGAAATTTTCAAAAAACAAAGATGAATTTTTTTACTAAATAATTGCATTTTTTGACAAAGAAAATTAAACTTAAAGCAAAACAAGTTCCTTTTTAAAAATAGTTCAATTGTAGACCAAAGCACGAATTTTTAAAAAGGCAGTTTTCATTCCAAACAAAAGGACGAATTTTATATCTAAAAAGACGTCTATCAAAACATTTAAATTTTCAGAAAAATAGTTAAACTTTGAACTAAAATAATAAACAACAATAAGAATGAATAAAAGAGCAAGAAAAGATAAAATAGATAAGATAAGATAAGAACAACGAAACAAAATGTTTAATTAAAGGTTTATCTTTCAACCACGTAGTTGAGTTTTCTGCAAAAAATTAATGTTCAATAAAAATATAATATTTGATATTGTAAGCAAGAAAATATTTTCATTTTTAATTTAAACAAATTTAAGTTAGGCCATGAAGCTGAATTCTCAATGCAAAATGTAATAGTTGATATTTCAATCAAAAACTATTTTTATTTTAAATCAAATGTGATTAATTTTTAACCAAACAGTTTTATTTTTAACCAAACAGGTCTGATTTCTACCAAGAGAAATTAACTTTTATACTAAAAATATGAATTTTCATGTATGAATCTACAATCAAGAAGTTTATTTTTAACCAAATAGGTAAACTTTTACTTTAATTAGATGCACTTTCAACAAAACAGTTGAATTTGCAGTTGAAAAAATTAATTTTCTGACAAAACATTTCTTTCAAATACTTAAATTTTCAACCAAAGAGATGGATCTTCAACTAATAAAAAGAAATTTTACGAAGCAGTTAAACTTTCAATTTAAGAATACGAATTTACGAAAAGATACATAGATTTTTAATGCATCAGTTTCATTTTCGATTAAAAAATATGAATTTTTTAGTCGAAATAATTAACTTTCTGACAAAATGATTGAATTTTCAACTAAAACAATGAATCTTCGAGATGAAAATGAATTTTCCATAAAAAATGTGATTTTTTTATCAAAAAGATTAATTTATTACCAAGAAAGACAAGGTTTCACCCACTTGAATTTTCAATCGCATAGGCTAAATCTCCTACTAAATAGAATAATTTTAAACCAAAGAGGTAGATTTTCAACTAATTACATAAATTTTTCACGAAGTAGTTCAGCTTTTAACCAGGAAGTTAAATTTTCAATTTAAAAAATTAATTTGCTAAAAAAATGTGAATTCACAAGAAAAAATTTAACATTTGAATTTTCAACCAAAAACTATTCATTTTGGTTAAAAATAGAATAGTTAAATTTTCAGTTCAAAATGATTTTCTTAACAAAACAAAACTATTTCCAACAAAATAGTCACAAATCGTCAAAAAATACGTACCTCTCCCTACTCTTTCACGCTCTTAAACTGAAACCGTGAAATTTTCACTTGTGAACCAGTGATTTTCTGACCATGAATAGGTGAAACAGCTTGTAACTGTGACTCATCTAAAAACAGCATAACTATCTATACCAGTGACGCCAAAAGATAGATTCAGCCAGTAATATAAATTAATAAACACGCGGTGAAGACTTGAACCTTCAGTTATCTGGTATACGCGTTGCGCAGGTCTGATCTTTGCATTTCTGTTAGAAATATTTGGACTTATTTTTTGATATTTATTTGGAAATATTTGAATCATAAGAGTCATACCTAACCAGCTAGTGGACGGCAACGTGCATGATCAACTGACTACTGGCACTGGGTAACCAAGGAACATCACTGATTAAACCAGTGATGAAACTCGACTGAGTGAACTAGTAAAATCACAGTGATTGTTAGTGACACACTTATGACTGTTCCAACCCGGGATATTTCACTGAAAAGCAATGAGTTCTCACTGAAAATCAATTTCACTGAAATTCAATAAGATTTTCTCGTTCATTTTAAGAGCGCAGTATGACGTCTTTTTTCACAGTACCTATCTAAGGTTAAAAAAAATTAATATAATTACTGCAAATATTTTTTTTTTTGTAAATTTCTGAAATAAAGTACATTTTTTCAAGATTTCTAGCTGCAAAGATTTTTTATAATGAGAAAATATTAGAAAAAGCATCAAGTTGGTAGAAGTAATGGAAAGAAAGGTCACATAGCTTTCGCGCACTAGATTTTTCACATACTCAATTAGGCCTTCAGTGCTTTTATAACGACGTGCCCATCGCATCGGCAAGTTGTAAATAGGTAACACCGCGATATAACACCGCTTTAAGTATACAGAACGACTAGTTTGCATAGTCTGGCGATTTCCGGAACGATTATGTTCAAAGAGTACCACATTTTCACCCTCTAAAATTACCACCCACATTCGCTTTTTTTCTCTTCTGTAGCTCTTTGCTCTCAGTTTTTGCTTCACATCTACAATCGCAACCACCCCATTACAATCAGGCATTGTTAACTTTTTTGTTGAGAGATCAAAGTTAATTGGATTTCGTAGCAAAAACTTGATATGAATGAAAAAAAGATGAATCTTAAACCGAACAATTCCTTTTTGTTATAATCATAAGTTTCCACTTTATTCAATCAACAGGGATCACAGTAGTTCACTTGTGCCATTGTAGGGAAAATGGGTGAATTTTTCTTTAAAAAAGGGAAAAATTTTTCTTTTAAAAATGCCAACGTAATGAACGAAACGTAATGAACGGAAGACTATTATTAGAAACCAAATATTTGAGTAAATTATAAAACAAGCAGACGATGCGAAAATTATTGAATCTTTTGTTACATATATGATGTATTCAGTTCATTCAACCAGAAGATTTGGTTGGATCAATAAAATATTTTATTGAATCAGCCAAAAATGACATGAAAGTAAAGCAAGGACAACAGTTCTGGTAATGGATAAAAGTTGATATCTGAACTTCACATGTGGTACAAACTTTATATATGAAAATTAGGGGATAGGAAGAATTCCTCACAAAACAAAAAACTATAGTTTTCTATTTAAGG
>NC_046660.1:71403510-71407376 GCF_010883055.1 Belonocnema kinseyi | reverse complement strand
GAGCAACCTCAAAAACCTATATATAGATTTTTTCGATCGAATACGATCACTTATAAATTGGGCTTATAGCCTCACATATGCTATATAGGGTGTTTTAACGTTCTTACGAAACTGCGAAAATATTTAACTTCAATCAATGATATATCGATGAAAAAAAAAGCTATCTTGAATCTTAAAAATGGATTTCAGAGGGCAAGGGTGCTCCTTTGTGATGCTTTCGCCCGTTTTTGAAAAAAAATTTATTCAAGATGCTATGTAACCTCAAATATAGCAAAAAAACGGTGTTTTTTGCACTTTTAGGTTACAATATCTCGAAAACTGAGGGTGATGGAATTTTTCTGAGGTCGAATTCGGATTCAGCGCAGCAAAAACCTTCGGGTATACTAGGTCTGGTCTCTGGTTCCGGACCTTTGTCAAATTTTGTCGGCCCGTGTTATTGAAATAAAAATTCATGTTAAATATTTTAACGATATTCTCAACCTTTTAGAGAGCCCTGGAACATAAGGTAACGTAACTTTTATTTCCGATTTTTTGATCCTATCAACCCAGTTATTTTTTTTTGCCGGAACCTGTGTAGATTTCATGAATTCGTTCTGGAATAATACTATCTATGAAAGGAAGCAGATAATTAATTTAAACTACAGTGATTTTAATTTGACTCATTCTTTTATCTGAATCTAATATCACTCAATTTAATGCATCTATCGATTAAACCTTTTATTAGGCCCAACCTTTTGACAATATTTTTGTTCTCCTTTCCACAACACAATTTAAAAGATAATCCGTTTATGGAAATATTTATAATATGCTTATTTGATTAATTTTGTTAATTATTTGTTCAACAAGACAAAACAGAGGGTATGGCTAATAATTAGCTTTATCACTGATTGTTACTCATTTGTCTGACTTTAAAACCTTACATCTACTTTAATGTCTGGCTTATTTTTATATTGGCGAGGGGAACTTAAATATTTTTATATCATACTTTATAATTTATGAATTTGGCTCAGTATTTTTACAATAAGTTGAAATAAGGTGTTGTATATAAAAATGTCTTTTCTCTTTGGCTGTCATTAACGTATCTGATTATGACATTCCGTCTCTACTTGTATACTCTGTTGCCTTTATATGAAGAGAAAGTAATTTTTATTCCTATTTATATTTTTAGGAGTTTTGTTTTTGTATAGTGTCAACTAATTTTTATTGTTACATCTGATTATAATATTAATGTACTACTTATGTAGGCTTTTTTGTTATGTTATATAGAAGAAACATGTTTTTGATTCAGGATAAAATAAAAACTTAAACTTTGAATTTTCTTTAACCTATTTTAAATAACATTGTTTTTTAAGTTCATGTACATAAAGCTTTGTAGTTAATAAGATTTATTTTAAATGCGATGTATTTTGTTCCTGTGAAACGTCTGTTGACATGTCCAAAAAAAAAGTAATCCTACTTGCGGTTGAAAATTCATCTATTGTTTGAAGGCTTGTCTTTTTGGTTTGAAAATTCATCTCTTTTTGCAGAAATTCCATCTTCTTTAGTTAAAATTGTGATCTACAGTTAAAAATTCATGTGTTCAGATTACAAATTATATTTTTTGTTTGTAAAAATTTTAATCTATTTGTTGAAACTTCAACTGTTTTGTAGAAAATTCGTATTTTTCTCTCAAAATTAATTTTTGTAGTTAATGATTTATCATTTTAGTTAAAAATTCATTTATTTGGTTCAAAATTCAACTTTTTAGTTGATAACTAATCTCTTTTTGTTGATGATTCAACTATTTTGTGGAAAAACTGTCTTTTTTTATTGAATTCGACTGTTGTTAATTTCAACGGAAAATGCACTACTGTCAAAAATTACCGTAAGAAATACTATTAATTCATAAGAAAGAGTAAGATTTTACCAAATTCCTCTTTTCGACCAAATCATCACGATAATTTTGTGAGACACCCAAATAAATTAAATTAACATAAAATTAATCAAAGTCTTAGAAAAATTTTCATACGTAATTTATTCTCGTCCCCTGATAAACAGTATAGAATTAAAAAAATTAGTAATTACGTTTGTTTTAAGATTTTTGAATTCTGTATTTATTTTGAAAAGCACTT
Organism: Belonocnema kinseyi; assembly: GCF_010883055.1. Taxonomy (NCBI): domain Eukaryota; kingdom Metazoa; phylum Arthropoda; class Insecta; order Hymenoptera; family Cynipidae; genus Belonocnema; species Belonocnema kinseyi. The sequence goes on along the minus strand of NC_046660.1, from coordinate 71,405,265 downwards.
AGTAATGTTTTGGAACTTCGCAGATGTTTCTGTAGAAATGCGTGAGATTATTTTGATTCTGCCCCAAATCCTGAGTACGTAACTTGATTGACGAGGAACTGAGGATTGTTTTCGTCATCACTTGTCTCGTTCGCTATTGAGTTTCTCAGAGCAAACTTGAACAAGAAGGGCTCTAATGGGAAGGGTCCTTGTAATTTATCTGATACGAAGAAGATAATGGACATAAAATATTTGCCGTACCATGGATATTGTTCGACTTGTTTATAAAGGACGGATTTAAAACTTCTCCATTTCGGTAATATATCATTTCATCGACATCAGCTTATGATTGCTTAAAAAAATATGGCAGCAAAAGCTGGCAACTAAGATTGATGCATAGTGACAAAAATAAAATATAATTGTTTAGCAACAATATTTCGTTGATTCAGGGATTATAGTCAGGGAGGTGATTGTGTAATTTAATTTCACATTTATTTTACTTTCACGTGAAATAAAAATTCACCTCACTTCAGTTTGTTGTGCAAAAGAATTGACGTCCGCTGTAATGTTTGACAAAAAACTTAATATCCGTTGTGAACTTATTCAAAACACTACAGTGAGGTGCTTTTGAAACCAACAAGAAAAAGAAATAAAAGTGAAATTACATAAAAGCCTCTTATTACTCTATTATACTTTTCTCCTATTTTTAGCCCCACTCCTATTTTTCTAAAAGTCCTTTATAATCACTGTATTTAAGGATTTTGTACATTATTTCTTTTTTTTTAAACTGCTATAATTTGTCTATTGTCTGACTCGCCAACGCACCCCCACTTGTCGGCTCCCCAGCCGTTCAGTCCCAACTGAATTCGAGACAGTAGCAACTTCTATTTTAGGCATACACTACAGCCTACACTACAGCTGCATTTACGCAGTATAACAAAAACTGGTATCTTAAAACAAAAATCATTACATTTTAAAGAAGGTTTATGATTCTAAAAAATCTTATGTTATGATATGTTGCTATTTTTCGTTGGGAATGATTTTGTATTTTTAATACAAGATTGAGATTTTATAGTATGTTTGGAATATTTGGACAGCTTTAGCTTATTTTAATATATTTTAGCTTAAATTAATTATTCAAAACAAAAATAATTGTATGAAGTCCAATAATTTGATTAAAATAACAAAATTTACAATTTTAAACAATATCGGATTGTGATACTGTTTTCGTCATAAATAAATTTCTGAATATCATATTGGTTATGCGTTTTATATAAGTTTATGTAATCCTGCTGCATATATTTACGTGAAAAGGTTGTTTTGGGGGGGGGGGGGCAATATAAAGGGGGCAAATTTTCAAGTGTCAGGTAATTAATCTCGAGTTCTGAGTCATCTTTACGTTGATTAAGGTTGTTTTCCCGATTTTAGAATCTTTTTTATCGCAATGGACAGGTATGTATGAATTAGGTTTAGACTTTTGGGACATTTATTATATATCATTCGAAAGTAAAAAAATATTTAAAAATATCCGTTAAAAGTGCTTTCTGAATATTAAATTTGCATGCATTTTATATAAGTTTATGTCTTTTCCGCTGAATATCTTTATGTAAAAGGCTAGTTTTCAGGGAAAATTATGTCTGTAATGGAAATTGTGTCTTAGGGGTAGTTTCTTGTGAAACTTATATTTCATCGGAGGGCAAAAAAATTTTTTCTCAATCGTTTATCTGATTATAATATTTTTTAGTGAGTTTTAACAGGTGGCGGCGCAGATAATTG
>NC_046660.1:71374594-71403410 GCF_010883055.1 Belonocnema kinseyi | reverse complement strand
ATTTGAATCCGCCATATCTCGGCTATGAAAAATCTTATCAAAAAGTTAGGCATCGCATTTTGAAGGTAAAGAGTAGTTCTTTACGATGCCATTGTCAGTTTGAGAAAAAAAAAATTTCGCGATGTTACGGGGCCTCGAACACATCAAAATAACGGGTTTTTGACCCTTTTAGGTTAGAATATCTCGAAAACTGAGGATGATGGAATTTTTCTGAGGTCAGATTCGGATTCAGCGCAGCAAAAACCTTCGGGTATAGTAGGTCTGGTCTCTGGTTCTGAGAATTGTTGGCCTGTGTAATCAATAATCTCTTTAAAAAATATTGTTTTATCAAAAAGATATTGATAGTACCGAAAATTTGTTTGGAAATGTATATCTCATTAAATGTAATAGTTACGAAAAAGTTGATTTTTTTGAAATAGGTAGAATATTAAAAACTAGAGTTTCAATGCATAAAAGAGATTGTAGAGTTAGAAATTTTAATACAGGTCTTTCATAACATTGCTGGAACTTCAACCATTATTTTGATTTTAATTTTAACAATATTAAAATACTTGCTATAGAAAAAAATACCTATAAAAGACGCATAATAGAATCCATTTTTATAAACAAATATCACAATATTTCAATTAACTTATAGACAAAAATGATGAATATCAACAAAATATATTAAAGTATTATAAAATAAACAAAACCGAGTTAAAATTGCAGTTACTTTGGCGCGCTTTCCTCATTTTCGGTTCCTTTATATTACGCCTTTATTCTGTATTAATAAATTTACCGCTTTAATATATGTCTCTTGCGTACTTTGTTATATGTTCGTCGTTGTCCAAAAACATTATAAAGATTTTGTGTTTCAATCAATTAAGATGTGGTTAATCACAAAAAGCCTTTTCAGTTTTTATGAGGCTTTTATATGATACGTTTTATGTATATTTTAATTTAATTTGGTGACACACATCAGTATTATTTTTAAAAATTAACTCTTGACTATTGACATGATGTTTGCCTCCAAAATGGAATATTCTTGTTTTTTACAAGAAAATAAGCATAGCTATTTTTATTTCTTCCACTTTTTACATTCTCATCAGATAAGGTACAAGATTTGTGTAAAATTTGACACTCGTTTAGTGTCCTAAACTAAAAGTCAAATTCGTTAGCCAGCCATTTTGGATGAAAATTCAAAATGTAATCAAAATAACGAAGAAATACACTTTTCATTAACAAATCGCAGAAAATCATACACGTATGTGTAATAGGGTAGGTCAAAAAAAAATTCTGAGATTCGAAATCACTACACCGAGAAAAAGTAGCGTACTGGAATCACCAAAAGGTATAATTAATTTGGAACCGATAGATTTGCAGCTTAGTTATCCGCACTAGGAAAAAAATGTTCAAAAAATTTCTTGTTCGCAAAGTTTTTAAATTTTCGGGAATTTAGTTTCTTTTATTCATTATATTTACAAAGATATTGAGAATTTTTTCCCGGAAGAGGAATTAATTAAATAGGAATTACATATGAAATGATGATCAATTGAAATCCACGAAAAATTGTGTAGACTTATGTTGAGCTCTATAAATAAAAAAATCTAAACACCAGAAAATTTTAAAGCTTTGCAAACAAAACAATGATCAAAAAGTTTTTCAATTTTTCGTGGATTTTAATTAATAATCTTTTTAAATGTAATTCCTATTAAATTCATTACTGTTCTGGAAACAAATTCCTAATATCTCTGTAAATAGAAGAATTTGATCGAGTTTCCCTTTAATTCCATCGAATTATTCGAAATTCACTCCAATAATACTAAAATCAGTAGATTATTTTGGATTTTTTTGGAAGTTATTTGTATACATTTGAAATTAATCTTTACTTTTCATTAATTTATCATAAATGATTTAAAAAAATTGAATTCCGAAAAATTGAAATCAACCGGAAGTCTCTTAAACTCACCTTGAAGTCTTTGGAAATTTATCAAATTCTTTTGAATTCTCTTAAATTCTTCCAAATTTCCTCCAATTTTACTGCAATCAGTAGATTGCTTAATGATTTCTTAAATTTCTTTAATTTCCATAAATTTTTCTTTTATTCATTTCAATTTTTTTTAATGCAACTTAATTTTTTATGAATTTTATTGAATTATTATCTTTGTTTCATTAAATTCCTCATAATTCAATCGAATATGATTTTACTCGTTCAGTTTTTTTTTTATTTTGTGAAGTTATTCCGAATTTCTTTAAATTCGTCTGCATTTTTTCACTTAGCCGGGATTTGTTTATTATTTTCACTGAATTTGTTAAATAGTCTTTATAGTTTTTTTCAATCCATCCTGAATTAATTTAAAACCACGTGAAATTCCTAGTTTTATCATCAAATTCTTTTAAATAACCTTGAATTTTTTCAATTTATTCCAAATGTAATGAAATGCAATAAGTTTTTCACATTGCTTCTCTTGTATTTATTTAAATTCTGTTAAATATGTTCCAATTATACTGATACAGCTTGAAAAGTTTTGAATATTGATAAAATTCACCTGGAATCCTTATACATTTCACAGAATCCATTTGAATTCAAAAGAAGATTAATAACTTTAAATCAAATTATCAGTTGAAATATGTCACCTTTTCCCTTTTTTTCAAATAAATGTATGTATGTTTGTACCTATGTATGTATTCTTTGTTTAGTTTTAACAGCAACAGTTTTCCGAAATCTTTTCGTTCAGTCTATCGTTTTTCGAGTTAACAAAAAAAGACGCAAAGAATAGATTTCTAAAATAACTAAAAAAGTAACGATTTTTATAGTTACTGCCAAAGAAAAAATAGTTTTAATTTGAACAAAGAAACGGCGTCAAAATTTAGTGGGACAAAATTAAACCTTAATTGGTTCATATTGAGCAATATGAATATTGAACGAAATTGTTTTTTAGTTTTTACATTGATCAATATTAAGCGAGCATAGGGGGGTAAGAGCACCAATTCTTGGCACCCCCCCTTGTTGGCACTCTTCTCTAGATTTTATGAAATAATAAGAGAAAAGAGATAAATAGCAAATTGTTATATTTTTTTTTTAATAGTGCAGACATTTTTTTGTAGTAATATGTATTCATCTTATGCTAAACCATAATTTATGTGTTCTGAAATTACAAAATTCAGCCTTGCTTCCAGCCTGCCAAGAATTTTCAGGTTAGCTAATGAAAATCTTTAGATAATTGCAGTTTTCAATTTGCTCCTAGAAACTTTATAATTAACGGAAGTGACTATTTTCTTTCAAGCACATTTCAAGGAAATGTTTAAATTTCTAATAAAAAAATGAGTAAGATATAACTATAATGTATTCAATAAATAATAGGAGGTACCAATAAATTTTCAATCTGAAGCACTGTATGCAATTCTTGGCACCCCCCTGCCAAGAATTGGAATGTATGTTCTTGCAATTATTTCTATTCTCGGCAATCGGAAAAAGTGTGGTTATGTTCGTTTGTTGTTTTGTAAAATTCAGAATGAAAGACCGAATTAAGGGTAAAACCAAGACTTTAAAGTAAATTACTGGAGCAGTAAATTCGCAATTTAGCGATGTAGACTTAACCACATATCAGTCTAATGTATCACTCACAACTAGTATGTCCAACAAAATTACTGCCTCATTTACATATGGAAAACGAATCACGGTTGTAATTTTTAACACTTCTGAAAATGTGTCAAATAATAATAAGGCTACTTTAAATAGTGTAGATAGAAAAGAAACGTTTTGTAACCAGTTTTCAGGTAAGCATGCAATTGATGAAACATTATAAGATTCTGCAGAATTGAGACGAAAAGCGATTCCAACCTAACACGTAGAAAAAAAAATAAAACTAAGATTAAGGAAGCTATAAAGCAAAAACGAAAACGGCGAAATTAAATTTCAGAAAAAGCCCAAGAAGATAGAAAAAGAAAAAAGTTAGAAAACAAAAAATCTGAACAAAAAAAATAAATCTTCAAATATTAACGATCTTATTGATTTTGCTAAAGGAGTTACTAGACAAAGAGAGTTAAAATCTAAAGACACTAACAAAAAAGAAAATCAATTTTCGAAAAAAAAGCCGATTCTACTAATTCTGCTAAAGCTGTCAAAAGAAGCCAAGGATCACAACCTCTCAATTAGGAGTAGATAAATGCTGATAATTAAGTGATTTAAGCCAGACTATTTGTTTATAAATGAAAAATAATTGATAAATAATGTTTCTCTTTACTATTTACTTCGTAGTGATACTATTAGAGTTTAGTTTGATATGATTCCTTCACAATTTCATCTTCATATGACTAGGGTGCCAATAATTGGGGCCACTCCTACCAAGAATTGCGTCAACCCTGCCAAGAATTGAATTTTTAGGCTAATGAGCTAATTTTAATTATTTTTCAGTTTCTAATATATATCAAGGTGAATAAAGCTTAGAATTTGATACCCTATTATATTAGCACTGTACGTATTAGTATTACATTTATCAAACATACAATTTTTGACATTAATTTCTTTCTCAAAGGCTGAAGTTTGCCTTAACCTGCCAACAATTGGGTACACTAACCTAACTGAAGTTCAAAAAGAGTTTATGAGAGAATGTCCTAAAACAAAATTGAATCCCTAGTAAAATTTAAACATGATAATAACGAATGAGTAGCGAACAAAATACAGGATATTGCGATCGTTTTTCGACAAACCTAAAGATAATTATAATTTAAATTTCGAATTGATAATGTCTTTTGATCTGCGCAGCATAAAATAGAATGGTTTTAATTTTTAAGCTAAGCACAAGTTCCTCTTAGCCACGCTGGGATTCTAAGCCAGAACTTAAAGATTACTTATTTCCAAGTCTTTTACAAGATAATGACAACGTACAAGCAACGGAGCGGCCATATGTGAGACCTGGGTTCGAATCCTCGCGGAGATCGAGAGAAATTTTTTGTATCAGAATCCGCCAATATTTTTGATCAGAATCCGCCATTCTATTGACAAACAGCATTTACACCATGCATAGTCAATAAATAACGCAACATCAAAATACAATTACTCAATAAGATTCGAAATATACATTCTTACAAGACTAGATACGACTTCCTCGTTCTCTTGTAACAGACTGTGAAAAAAGTTATGATTTTTTTTACAATCCGTAGTTTGATGGGTAAGAGGACAGGACCGGCCATCTGTGAGACCCGGGATCGAATCCCAGCGGAACTATAGAGAGGAATTTTTTAACAACCAAAAATTAAAACCATTCTGGTTTAGCCTATGTAGATCAAAAGCCTTCATTCCGTGGACAGAAAAATTTATATTTCTTCTAAATGAGTTTTTATGATTTTTTAACGATGAAAATAATGAAAATAACAATCATTGCTTCAAATAATGAAATAGCTATTGGAAAAATAAGCTTTACATCAAATTTTTAATAAGCAGCTAAGACTTGCAGGCACTCAATAATGGCTCTACTAGATGAGTACGGAACGTAATACGAAACATCGTAAAGCGCTGTCTGAGCTTTGATTATCTTAAAGTTCGAACGTAAACTATTTTACGATCATTGCGATTTGCATGACGTTTTCCAGAAGCTTCTGGCTTTCCTCTTATTTTCGCTGTTTAGGTCTGAAATTTCACTACCCTTTAGCGAAATTGCAACCAAGCTTTCCGCCGTAACTTGCATCGGCCGCACCAGATCCCGCAAAACAAATAATTTCCAGCGTTCTAACATTCATATCAACACACACGAAAGTAAATGGAAAATTATCTTGCTTATGTAGTGAATGAAATACTGCAACCAAACCGAAAATTTCAACTGCTGGTGATACCAGAATGTATTAAAGCTTTATTAGACTGCAACAATACAGATTTCATAGTATAAATGTATAATGTTATTAAAACAAGTTTCGTCGTAAACGTACAAACTGTAATTAACGATACTAAAATGCTGGTGAATTCAAACTACTGTTCTTAGATCATTTTAAAATAGCTTAAGATTTCAAATTAAAATATATTGCATTTTCAACGAAAGAGTTGAGTTTTTAAGCTAAAACTACGAATGTTTGAAAAAAAATTGAATTTCAAACCCGAAAAGACTACCCACCCCCAAGAAAAGTTAATTTTTAAGCAAGAAGTTTTCCAACAGTTGAATTTTCAACTAAAAATAAATTACTGTTTAACAAGAGTTGAATTTCAAGTCAAAAAAGATTATTTTTCTGCCAAAAGGGATGAATTTTCAACAAAAGAGTTAAATTTTCAAACTAAAAAGACAAATGTTTTGCAACTCAGTAAAATTTTCAAGCGACAAATTATCTACAAAAAGACGAATTTTCAATAAAAGAGTAAAATTTTCGAAAATAGTAGAATTTTCACCCTAATAGTTGAATTGTCAATCTAAAGAGACGAAATTTCAACGAGATAGCCAAATTTCTAAACAAAATTTAACTTCTACAGAGAACAGTCGCATTTTCAACCAAATAGTTACATTTTTAAGTAAAAATACGAATTTTTCAAAAGGCTAACTCTGTATAAAACAGTTGAATTTCTCACCAAAGTCAACTAGAAACAATACAATTATAGCCATTACTGGAATAATCAAGCAAAAATAGATTTATCGAATTTTCTGTTAAAAAATATTTTACAATTAAAGGAAAACAAGTTTTCAACAAAATACCTAAATGTCCAACCAATAAAATAAATGATTAAGAAAATAGTTCTATTTTCAATTGATTAGTTGGATTTTCAACCAAAAAAGATGAATTCGCAACGAAAAATATAATAGTACAATTTTTAACCAAAAAGATTCAATTTAAAAAAAAACTGGAATAGTTCTTTTTCAGTTGAGAAAATAATTTTTTTAAAAAGCAACAAAAGAATTCAATCGTCAACCAATAATATGAATTTTTAATAAAGTAGTTCAATTTTAAAATAGGTTGTTAAATTTTCGAAGAAAATAGGTTACTTTTCAACAAAATAGTAGTAGACTTTTTAATTTGATTCTATCATTTAAATACGTAAACAAACAAAAATTGCTCAAAAAAAGGAGAGAAAGGCGGAAAAATGAAAAAAACGGAAATTTCCTGAAAACAGCAAAAAGAGTAATTTTTATAAAATGGAAAAAGAGCAATAGGGCGAACAGTATGAAATTGGCCAACATTCGGAAAGAATTTTAGACACTAGAACTTCAGTTACACGAAAATCCGCTGACACTTTGAGGTTAAATCTAACATTACATGACTTTTAATGATCATTTTTAAATTCCCCGACTCTCTAACTTTTCAGAATTCTCTTATCTATGGGAAACATGGATGAATAAACGTGAGTAGCATTTTTTTGTTATTTTCTTTTTTTTTTTATTAATACGACCTCAAATAAAAATCGTAGAATATTAAAACGGAATTTTCCACTAACAAAGAGTAGGGTCCGGTTTTTATGATTCGCAATCAACGATCTAAGCGTTTAATGAGAAAACTGTACGGTTAGTTTAACAAAAATTTGGTTACTATAGAAACTATAAAACCGTCTGGTTAATCTGAAAAAAAGTTTGGTGCGCTCAACAAAACATTTTATTGGTTGAACAAATATATTTTTCAGAACAAACCATATTTTTGTAGAAACCTTAAAATGATTTGGTTAAAGGAACGATTTGGTTTTGTCGAAGGAAAATTTGTATTTTGTCAATACAAGATAATATCTCATTTAAGCAAAAAAACGCTAAAGTTATAAAAATTAATGTATTCAATCAAATTCGTGTAATTCGAAAAGAATTAACTTAATTAAACACAATTCAACTTGGCTTAATTTGGCGAAACAATATGAAGAAGCTATAGTCATAGTTATATGTTCATACAAATGTATACACTGGGAATCCCATTTAAGTCAGGGTTGCCACATTGAGATATGTGAAGTGTACGCACGTTAACAAGAAATTGTGCTGAAAAGTCTGAAATTGTACTTTCGACCTCAGCGCCTCGGAATAGACTTGATCTAACAAGATTTTAGCGCGAAATTCAAAAGTTGATATAATAAAGATCTTGAGTAATGTCAACTATCACTTATTAAAGTTTTTCTTTCAAAATATGATAAAGTTTTTTAAAATTCGGGAACTTTTTTTTAACAAAAAAAAATATTTTCCAAATAAAAAATGTCAATTAATAATTCACGATGAATAAAATAATGCATATAAATGAGGGGTTGAAATGACGGTCTGTATAAATATCATTTTTAATTTTTATTTGGCGCCCCAATAGCGACTAATGAAGGCCGCTGTGCCAGTCCAACGCAGTAGCTCAACATGCCAAAGTTGGGACGACTGCTTTCAAATCTAGGGTGAAATCCCATGCAAACAAAACGTAAAATGAACAGCCAATTACATAACATCACTAGATTTCGATCTTCTCAAGCGTGTTCTTTCATTGGCTGCCATTGCCTCCATTTCTCTAATGAATGAACACGTGAGCCAACGAACGAATGATAAATGTGTACTTGCTGTTGTGATTCGTAGCGAAGAAAAAAGCTAAAAAAAATTTTTTTTACAATTTTGTACTCAAATGTACTAAAAAAAAGTACAATGTCGAGTGTACTGAAAATTCGAGAGGCGTACTCACGTACTCACCAGCCAGAGGTAGTGCGCAAAAAGTACAATTGTACTCAAATAGGGAACACTGATTTAAGTAACTCCTATTTACGAAGTTCCGAGAACTGACGCCGTGCAGCGGTTTCCGTTAAATGGAGCCGCAGCTGTCTCTTCACATTCGCATCGAGCAAATATTGTATTCGCTTTAAGTGAAGGTCACTCACGACAATTCCCGAAATCGCACTTAAATGGGATTTCCAGTGTTTTATTCTAAACAATTTCAGGTAGCGTCATAGATGAAATCGACAATACGTTGTTTTCTCTGGCATATCAGGAGGCATGTGCCATATTGAAAACGAGGGCTTCGAGTACCTACACATGCGCGATAGCGTGTTCAGTGTGATCAAACGAATTCTTTGATAAAAGTAACAGACGGCACTTTATAAAGAAAATTATTTGAGCCAAATAAATGGCTTTTTTACATCAACCACTTGCTCAAAAAAAATTATTTTGTTACCGTAACATTTTTATCGTGTTTTCATTAAAATACCTACCCCGATATTTTCTTGGATAAAATCCAACGCACAAAATTCATCGAAATAACAGGACCTAAAAGAGAAAGAAAAAGTTACACCGCTATAAATCGCGTCTGGACGATTCGCGGATGGCGAATGGAAAAACGGCGAATAATAATTCCGCAGCCAAATCCAGTGCCAAGCGTGCATGTTGGTATTACGTGCGACATCGATAACGTCGCTGCTGCGACATCTACTCCAGAATTTTCCCACAATATAATCACTGCCGTATACTGTCACCATAATATTCAATCTTTCCAAAGAAAAGTTCACTTTCTGGTCGTAAAATAAAAATAAAACTTTACCCAGTAAAAGTCGCAAGTTAAAAATAAAAGTTTTTTAAATCTATTGAGGATCACAGTGATTCAGCAGTTCAATTGCAGATAAAATTTAGTACTTATTTTCATGAAAAAATACCTTCTTATTTAATTTTTACCTGAGTGGAAGTTACACTTTTATAAGAAACGACAACTTTCATTATATTATATGTTCTATTCTTATAAATGGTGAATAAACCATGAAACGTGTATTGATTAAAATAAAGTTTATTTTCCACACACACACGGATAAATCAACGCTTATATATATTTAAAAAGAGAAACAAACAGTTTAATAATTCGGAAACAAAGTTAAGACACTATCTGGTTATGGTATTTTTGAAAGGTAAAAATGTAAGGTAGTCTCGATCAAATCGGAGAGCGAGTTCCGCGTTTGGCGACTGTCGAAATGGTAATGTCTTGAGTACAAAAAATGGTAAGTGTCCATGAACAGTTGAAGTCTCCAGAAATCTAGGTTACAAAATAGTAGGGATGAAATTGCTTAGCATCTATTGGTTGATTTCAATGAGGATGGGAATCGAAGTTACACCCCCGTCGACACGATCGAGGCGGCAAGCCGTAAATACCTGACCCTAACCGGACGAAACTCAGGATGAATAATACCTAAAATTGTAAAAGGGAGACAATAAATCTGCTAGCTGAAATTGGCGACGAAAACAATTTTAAGAAAGGATGAGTTGTCCCTGAAGATACCTATTAAGAGCTTAGGATCTGGACCAATACATTTTTGGTCATTTAGTCGTATCGTAAAATGCAGCTGCTTACCTTAAACTTTAATTACATAGTTTCGAGAATATATTGAACGGTTTGAATAGACAGAAATATTAAGCGAAGATCATTCTAAACTACGTGAGTGATCATACATTTAGCATTTAGAAATTTTTACGACGTAACATTATAATAGAAATCATATTTTTCCTCACATGAATTCTTAATTAAAATATAAAATTAATTGATATTTAATTTTGATAGCCCGTATAAATTCTATTACTTCCAAAAGAGAAAATTTTAACACAAAAATGGTTAATTCAATGATACTCGTTGATAATCTCCAAAATAATTATGACGTAAAAAATATCATGCAAAAATTGCCCAACTTATTCCCAAGTTCCTATCTGGGCCCAATGGAATTTTCCACATTTGGCCGCAAGGGGGGCAGATTGTGAGGCTCGCTTCGGAACCACGTTGGGTCGAGTTATGTTAGAAAAGATTATATAAAGTTTTCTGTGATCGTCGTGCTATTGTTTTGTTTACATCGAACTTCAAACGTCAAAAGCAAAAAGTACATTGCGAGTTCGGAAACACAGAATTGTCAATGAGATTTCTTCTAACCGCAATGAAGGCGAGGATAAACTTCCGAAAAGCGCTTACCTCAAATTAATTCGAAACTTCGTATATCTATGAATTTTGATGCGCTGATCACGAATATGTTAGTGAAAATACTCGCAAATTTGATTTTTAAGGCCAAACCCCCAAAAAACTATGACAAATTAATGTTTTTCCGTTTACTTTAGTCAATAATAAAAATTTGCAAAAAAGTTTGAAATAAAAGTTGTAGATCTTTCAATAACACACATTTTATGTTGAATATGTTTTACCCTACGACTGATAGTTTTCAAGAAAATATACGATAAATATTACAAATTACAGAAATACTGCAAAATGTTTAGCAGTTCGACTTAAATTGTACGAAAAAATTATAAAATTTTAACAACAATATGTATTTTTGAAGATCTAATAATTTTTACCTGTTTTTTGAATATTTTGAAAAGATTCTTCAGATATTTATATTATCAAGGTCGAATCTCATACATTGCGAAATTAGTGACTTTTGAGATTAGGGACGTCCGACTTCATTTGTTCCTCTCAAACTGCACGAAAATAATTTCCATTCTTAAAGTTACACTCCTATGAATTTATATTACTTGAAAACATTACTTTATACAAAATAATATAATAATATAATAATATAATAATAATAATAATAATATAATATAAATATACGAATTTCCGGATTAGTAACATTACAGATTAAATGCTTTTAATATTTTCTCGAACATACCCTCCATTTTAAAATCTCATTTCACGTGCCCAATGTGCGTTAGTCAAACAAAAAATATTCCGAAAGAATATTAAAAAGATTCAATTATATTTATATTTAAAACATTTTAAATTTTACTAATTATAGAAATAAAAAACTTAAGGAGCCATATCTGGACCCGATCCGGCCCCCATTTTGGATGCCCGGATCTGGGCCCTGAAGGGTAGGGCATTTCATTTACGGTCTGGCTCTAGACAGATTATCCTATCGGGCCACGTTTTTCTCGATCGGGGCCCGACCCGAGATTTTTGAGAAAATTTAAAAGAAAAAATTAACATATGTTTGGTTAATTTTCGGAAGTCTTTAAGAGTTCACAGATATTTATAATTGTTCTCTGTAATTTCTTTAGGTAGAATATTTGCGTGTTAAACATAATTTAGTTTAGTAAAAAGAGGACATTACATCAGTTAAGCAAAATTTCACTTCGAGTAATGGAAACCTGAAATAGGGTAATACTTTATATAAAAATATGAATTATTAATTGAAAATTTATTATTAATTTCGAAATTAATAACTTGCATTTAATATTAAACACTTCGGAGTATTAAACGCTGTAAACTAAACAATTTACCCCTGATTAAAATGATTTGGCACACCCTAACCAAAGTTTAACCGAAAATAGCTGTAAGTAGTCATTTAAAATATTGGAAATGGCCCGCTAGGGGATATCTAGTTTCACCGTTAACGTTACATTTCGCAAACGCGTTTTAATTATTTTAAAAAATAGGGGTTTTAGTTTTGGCTTGAAAAGAATAATGCTGATAAATTTTGATTAAATTTTTTTCTCAAGAAACCTTACATTCAGTTTTGCGAGATAAATATACGTTTTGGAACACACACTGTTGGCCATTGGTCTATCACGAAGAGCAAATATTCAAAAATATCCCGCTGTAATTTTGACCAAAGAATATTAAATATTCAAAAACTTATACATTTTTCAGTTTAAAAAATTACTTTTCGTGGCCGCTTTGTTTGTTGCTCTTTAAAACTGATTCAAAATGGATAATTCACCAAAAATCCCATTTACCCTTCTTTTATAATGTTTGAAGAATGTAAAAATATAGTTTTTATTCAAACATATTAACAACTCTGCGTTTGGCATCAATTTAAAGTCACTGTAGTGTGGGAAACTCGCAGTTACTGTTGTGAAATTTTCCAGAGGTGTGACCGTTAAGGGTTAAAGTCAGTCTGAAACTGCATTATTTTTTATAGAAAAATTTTTAAACTTTAGAACCTTTAATTGTTTAGTTTTTAATCTTTTAAATTTTGCATACCTACACACTTTAGTGTGTTTCGTATTTTAATGTATGTCAATTCATTAAAAGTGTCTATAAATTCACTAATCTTTAATCAGACATTATTCCATTTCTTATGTTTTAATGTCAAACTTATAACTGTTTGACTAATATAAAGCTTTTTCAATTAAAGTCCTGAGATTTGCAATCTATTTTATTAAAAATTAGTCTAATTAGTCAAAGATGCCGAATAATTACAAGGAATTGTTTGGTAGTCTATTAAGACGTTCATTTCCGAAATTCAGTGCTTATTCCATTTTGGAATCTCACACTTTGGAACGTGTGCCTTTTTGCGGTGCCAAATTTTGACGCTTATCCCCTTTCACTTTGTCATTTTTTGCACTCATGCCCTTTTGCTATGCAAATATTGGGGCTTAAGCACATTTGGAATTTTCAACTTTAACGCCTGTGCCCTTTTTTTGCCAAATGTTGAGGTTCATGCACTCTTGAAATTTCAAACTTAAGCGCTTATTTCTTCTTGCTGTACCAAATATTGGCGTGTATGCCCTTTTGCTTTATCAAGTGTTGGCGCTCATGCCCTTTTCCTATGCCAAATGTTGGGGCTCATGCACTTTTGGAATTTCAAACTTTGGTGCTTATGTCCTTATATACTACGGACGAACGCGTGAAAAGGTGGCCGGATACCCGACCGAAACTGTAAGGGCTTCAGCCAGGGTCTAATAAACTCTAAACATTAGTATTATTTAGAAGAATTTTTAATAAAAGGTTTTCTGTGATTTGAAAATTCCTTTTTCCTTAAGATTGTCTAACAATGTAGGTATTAATGTTTAATTACGGTGGTCGCTGGTCTGGTAAACTAGAAAATGACCCGGAATTTTTATTGAATGTATAAACCAAGAAATGAGAGAGAATTTATTTATTTCTAAAAATTTTACGAATTTTTAGAAGAAATAACTTTGGCGTGCGCCCGCATATAAAGAGCCTTTATGTCCGGTTCTAGTTTATGAGATATTCGCGTTTACCTAAGTCGGGGTCAAAGTTATTATTTTTGCGTATGTGGTGGATGATACTAGGACCTAAACTGAATTAATTGGGACTATACTCATATCCAGATAGTAACTGGAAGTAGGTACAGTGGTCACTAAAAGTCTTCGTACACCTCTTTTTTAATTATGATTAACTTCTCTTAATTTTATTTATACCAGAGCTACAAAATCTCTCTTTAAAGGGTTGATTGCTCTCGAAAGTATGCATAAAATGAGCCCAGGATGAAGCCAATTTGCCTCTTTATTAAGTAGATATCGCAACAATAGTTTAAATTTTAATGTATTCGTTAGAACTGAAGGAGATTTGACAAAAGAGAATTCACACTAACCAAATTAAATTTGTCAATGTTTTGAACTTAAGTTTTATCAAGCCTGTACACAAATGTGAGGAAAGTACAAAAACCCAATGCATAGCGCAAGGTAAATACATTATCGAACGCGAAGCGCAAGATAAATATATTATATAAATATATTGGCGCCGCAGGCTGGCGATGAAAAAAGGCCCGCGCAGTAAGCAGATTTTTAATGTTATTTTTCCAACAAAAGCAAAAATTACGTGCCCTATCAAACAGTGATTAATTACAAATGTGCAGCTCTTTTTTTGGTGAACAACTTTTGTCTTTTTATTTTTTCGTGGCTTGTGTTATTTTTCCAAAAATGTTTTTTTCATTTTTTACGAATAAAACAAAGACTACGCGATCAAAATTTGAATTTTCGATTTTTCCCGAAAAAGCAACGTTTTTCTTACCTTGACAGCTGGCTAATGAACTTGGCTAACGTACCAAAGACCAATCTAATATATTAATTCTTTCAAAAGTTACCGTGTTTATAGACGGGCTGGAATACATGTTCATAAATACATAAATTCGCAAAAGCCTATTTTCCGGATTCAGAGGGTCTCAACATGTGGACATTAGATGAAAATGGGGGGGGGGTGGTATTATTACACAAATCTAATATCTTTTTTGATGAGAACGTGAAAATTAACATAAACAAAAAAATTTTAATTTTTAAATCTTCTTTATATATTTATGAATTTATATTGAAATTCTTTTTTAAAAATACAAATTTCCAGCGAAAAATACTAACCTTAAACGTATAATATTTTCAATTCTATGCGAGACACATTTGCTATTCGTGATTTTTTTATCAATGGTCACGAGATCCATGATATAGTGTTTAATTAATCTTCTTGAATACGCACCGCATTTTCTTATTTAGTTAAACAAGAGAAATGACTACATTAATTTTTTTTGTAACCTATTTTGCGGGTTAAGCTGACAACAACATCAGTGTTTTTTCGGGTGTAAGGTATCACTGAAAGTGTAGTTGAAATATAAAATTACAAGTAATAAAGACGATTGATCCAAATCATAATTCATTCAAAGTTTCCAGTAATTTCAAATGCACGTATATGTGCAAATTTGAATAATAAATAGCTCCTTCTCGTCACGAACTTCCTTATCGTTACTTGAGTCTCTTTTCATAAACTCAGCACGACACGAAAACCCAGACATAATATAAAAGAAAGGAGTGATTAATTTCGGTCCTCATCAATCATCTGAGGACAGGAAATTGAATAAATTCCCCTTTAAATCTTCATCAGAACTGATTGCTCTTAAGCGATTTTGCGGTTTTACGATTTAATTAAAATCCTTTTGTAGTTTTTTTAATCCTAAATTTAATTCCAAAAATTAAAATAAAGATCAAAAATTTACTACATGAACTTCATACAATTTTGTGTCAATCCAATACATTTTTTGTAAATTGATAAGGAAAATAAGCTATTTATCTTTTATACTTAGATACGACTCAAATTTTAATTCAAATTATGAGACAGGTTTCATCCTGTGCTAATAATTCTGGTTTTGAACTGCTTTTGAAATTTGAAAAATCTCAAAAGATTTGGATGAATTTAAACAGTTTTTAAATATTTCAAGAGATTACTAGAAAATTCTAAGACTTAAAAGATTTCTCATTTGAAACAGGGAATTTTTTAAAAGAATTTATTATAAGTTTCACTTGGAACATCAGATCATTTTCGATCATAAGAATTACAATTTGGTTTCAAAAAGAGACTTTTCTCCGTTGTCCAAGTGATAATTACATTTATTTCGAATTAATTCCCTTTTCACAATTAGAATTATATACTTATTCAATACATTTTATGTTATAATTCAGAAATATAGTTACTCTCTTCTTCTAAAATTACCTGTTCCAAGGCGAAATTATAATTTATTACGAAATTCCCGGTAACAAAGTCAAAATTATAATTTCGAATGTTTTTATATTTCAATTATTTAGTGCCCGTCTAAATTCAGAATAAAAATTCGTTTAGAAAATTTGCTATACCCATTCACAATTGAATTCACTTTCAAAACTTGAAAGAAGGAAGTTTCAAATTGTAACGAAATCTGACTTGGAATAAGAATATTGTCTCAATTCTCTTCTTTCAAATAAAAATTAAAAGTCTCTGTTTGCAAAGCCAATATTATAAGTCTTTACAAGAATTATTTTTTTCTTTTGATTCATTCCACGTCCAAAACCAGAATTATAATTCCTAGAGAAAAATTCCTATTTAAAGTCGCAATTACGCTCTAATGTTAAAATTGTAAATCTAAATATTTCCTATTCTAAAGTTAACGTCAAAAGGAAATCATAATTTTATACTTTACCAAAAATCCCTATCCCAATGAATAAAATTAAATTTCTCTCAGTATATTCCCCGTTTTCTTTATAGAACTGTCTGGTTCAAAATTCAAAATTCTAATTCTTTACTAAATTTCCTGTCGCAAACTCCAAATTATATTTCCCTACTAAATTCTATGCCGCAACTTAGAATCGAAGGGTAGCAGTACATAACTAAATCACCAACGAAATGGGAAGTTTTCAAGACGGCGAGAAATTTTTTTTTTAAGTTTTGTTGAATTAAGTTGTTTAATTAATTGACTACAGACTTTGAGATTTATATTTCATAAGATTTCAGAATCGGCCTTGGATAGTTACTGAAAAAAGAAATTTTTAGTTGTTTACAAAAATAAAATATTGTTCCCCCAAAAAATAAGAATTCATTATTGGAATATCACAGTATGACATTTTTTTGCTGAAAGTACAAAAATAAATTCATTAAATGATAATGGTTGTAAGAAATATAAATATTAAGGGGATAAAAAAATTATTACTGCATTAAAATTGTAATTTAATTGTAACTGATATTGTTAATACATTTTTTTTAATTTACCAAAAATTGATTTAAAGAAAAAAACTCATTTTACCACAATGTTTATATGATTTTTAAAGAACGTTTATTTTAATAAAACCATTTTCAATTAAAATGTTGTTTATCTGCATCTGTACTGCAACCTTTCCAAAAACTCGAGTTTTAAGCAAATTAAAACAATTATGTTAATTACAATTACGATACCTTAGTACCTAAATGTGCAATGTGTAGTAACGAGCAGGTCTCCACCTGTTTGAAATCCCCGAGAGGAATCACGTCCTGATTACCCTCGATTAATTACGAGGATTCCATAGTAAGTGCAATGCATAATAATTAGCGCAAAGCGACCGATCACGTTGTTCGAATTCTCGTTTCTGTGGTCAGATGATGAATATATAGGTTTACAACATTCCCAGGCCCATTCCATTGGAACCTGTGAATCGTATATCACGATTGGGTGACGATTTTGGAAATATATTGTTCGTATTGCGAAACCCCCAGCTTAATTAAGTTTAAATATTAGCCAATTGCACATTTTACATAATTAGCCCATACCCCGTTTATCACAACTGTCGATAGATAGAATACATGAAGTCGTTAATTACCACGGATCGTGGACACTGGGACCATATCATTAAATCTTAATAAGCCACTTTAATCTGGCGGTTATATTTTTATTTAGTTTGTACTTTGAACCAAATTAACACGCTGATAGGCAACAAGGAATAAAGGATCAGTTTAGTTGAGTTGTTTGAGCGTGAAATTAACTCAGAGTCGTTGAATAAGACTCAAATTGAAAACGAAACAATTTGAAATCCATTCTAGATTTCAAAATTAATTAAATAATTATAATTGCTCCTACTTTATACATCAAAAGATAGCGTTATCAGACATCTCTCTTTAAATCAGCGGAAAAAGATTTATTTAATAACATAAATTATTAAATTGTCTATGAATAAAGTTAATAAGAGAATTATTTCAAGGATAAATATAGACAAATAAAAAGTAATCCTTTTATTTATTTATTAATATTGTTAATTATTTATTTAAAGAGGTTAATGATGGGCATACAAAAAAGTGTTAGAATAAAAATGGTATAGCAGATAAAAATCGTTCGTTTAAAAGATGCTGAATATTTGAATAATAAGGTAGTAATATTCTAGCGTGCCACTAATGGCATTGTAAAACATGAGAAGTTTATTCTGCAATAGTCAATTTGTATAAATATTGTCTAATATACGCTTTGGTGACTTCAGTAACTGTTAAATTCTTAATATTGAACTTTAACTGGAAAACTATTAAACTCTTGTTTTTGCATTTTGAAACAAAAAATTGTGTTGGTGAAGGTGAAAAAATACCACATTCTTATTGTTTCAGTAAAACTGAAAATATTACAAAATCGCATTCTTTTATTGAAGTTTTATTTAATTTGATGCACTAATTATCTTTATTAAAAATAATAAGATTAGCTTAATTACTTCTTTAAATAGAGCCAGTACTTTATTTGAATGAATTTTTTTTTTAATTAAAGAAATAGTATCACACAAATTATTTCTTTGATTCAAAGAAGACAAGAAACGTCATTATATAAAATTAAACAAATGGTACTTCTTTCAAAGATACTTTCACTTTAAATTCAAAAAACGAATTGAAGAAGTGGGTGTTGTTTGGGCTGATTAATTTTTTTTTCTTAACCATTTTGACTCGTAAGACCTGTCCAAATCAGTCTTAATCCTTTGTAATATTCTGCTTGGAAAGCAATTTTTCAGTATTCAATACCGAATTATGACTTTTCTTTTTTGATCCATGAAGCAAAATAAACTTAAATTTAGTTTAAAATTAAGGTGCTTAATTTTATTACTCAAAATTTTTTAACTGTACCTATCATTTACTTAGTTTTAATTATGCATTAAAATTAAAATTTTAGTATTTTGTGAAGTATAAGTTAAAATTTGGCAATTATTCACTGTAATTATTTAAAAATAAAATTACTCATTTTAAAACGTCAGAACTAAAATTGTATATTTACAGTCAAAATTCGACCGCGTCAACGTCCCAGCTTTATCCAAATTTTATGTCATCTTTCCCCAATTAACTTTCTCTGTGCGTACATCTACGACGCTTTAAATTCAAAATTGATTTATTTCAAGTGTTTCAATATCTAAGTATTTACTGCTAAATACTTTAAATTTTACATTGCTTAGTTTCGAACTATATAATTTCAAAATATTTCATACTGAGTGTTTGAATAAAGAACAGTTCATTTTGATCCTTTCACTTTCGAATAATTCAATTTTTAAAGATTCTGGTTTATATTTATTAAATTTCGATTATTTCAATCATTATTAAGTTAATCATTCAATTAAGTGCACTTTGTCAACAATCCTCTTTTTAAAAAAATAAAAGTGTTCAAACGCAGACTTTTTGAGAATATCCATTTTTAATATCTTCGGAAACATAGCCGCCATTTTATTATTTTTCAAAAATTTTATATTTTCTATGGATCAATCGACAGATCAGAATTCCATCATTTAAAAACAGGTATCCAAAAATGTGTGTATCAAAATACAGCATTTAAACCAAATCTATCAGTTTTCGACAGATTTTGAAAATTGGCAGGTTAACTTCTAAAGCTTTTCATTCCTAAGATAAATTTGTTTCTGGCTAATTATGAATTAATTGTTCCTTTATTTACATTGTCGAATCATATACCAAAAAGTTGGCCATTCATGTTCCGAAACCGTCGTTATGATCTGAAAAGTGTACAGTGGTGAGTCTGTGAGTGATAATCAAATTAAAGGATGGTTTCGGTTATTTAAAAATGGTCGAAACGAGTGGGATAGTTAGATAATGTAAATTGTCATTTAATAGTGAGAGATAGAAGAAGATCTTGAAATTCCAAAAACTAATTTCTAACTCTTTCCCAAATTGAAGTATCATCTAAAACGAAAACGATTTCAAGACGTAGAAGAAATAGAACAGAATACGACGAAGCAGCTATTAGCTATTCCAAAATGTGACTTTAAAGATTTCCTCCGAAAGTGGGGTGATCGCTGAAAGAAGTCTGTAGCTTGAAAAGGGGTGTGCGTGCATGGGGATATCGCCACCATTAACCAGAATTAACTCTAACTCTTGGTACACCAAAAGGTAGGATACTTTCCGGACAGGCGTCGTATTTAAAGGTCAATTTATTCTTACATCCGAAACTAGAACTCTGCATGTGTTTTATTTGAAATGAAATCAGTCTAACAAAAGTTATAATGATAAATTACCTTTTAAATTTATATACTGAAAATTATTTTTTTCTCTTTAAAGGAAATACAAGAGACTAACTTCCGAATGAAGATTGAAGTAAGCATACATTTTGAGAAAACTCTGTGGATAATCTTAAGAATATTGTGCAGTGCAAGGCTAAATAAAGTATCACGCTATCTATCAAGAAGTTCACCTCCTTTATCGTGTCTCAAGGTGCTCTAGAGAAGCAGAAATCCCAGCTTTGTTTTTCGCTGCAGGCTTGTGAGCTCGTAGATCATGAAAAGACAAGAGAGGTGGAGCAGTTTTCAATGTTCTCAGGCCGTAAACTTTAAGAGAACAAATCAGAGGAAATACGCCCGTCACATAAACCGATTGTGGTAAAACCACTGAAAATTCGCAAATTTATAAGAACCTCTCTTAGCCAGAAAAATCAATTTTTTTACAACTAAAATTTGTTTCGGGCCGTCCACTTACTATTTTGATCGGGTATGGTGTAGTGCCAAAAACTAAGGTTGAGGGCAGTGGAATTAACTTTACGAACTTTTATAACATTCAGTACGTTTCCTGGTGATAAATTTTTGGAAAGTTTATGACTTTTAGGGAATATGAATTGCCCCGCAACGGTACAGTGCAATAACAGCTTAATAATTTTCGAAAACACTATCATAATTTAGACTTAACCCTGTTTCCCCTATTCAGCTTTCTACCTCTGTTTTCAAGAAACGTCCCCTTCTTCTTCCTTTTTCTCGTCTTTTCGCTTTAGAAAATTATACTATTTGGTTAAAATTTTAAAAATTTTGTTGAACATTCAATCTATTTAGTCTATTTAGTTTAAGATTGAACTATTTATTTGAAAAATCATCATTCTTTGTAGTATATTAATCTTCTTGGTCAAAAAATCCTTTTTAGTTAGAAATTCAACTATTAGGTTGAATTTTGAACTCTTCTGTTAAAAGTTCGTCTTTCTAGTAGAGAATTAAATTTCTAGGTTGAAAACTCCTCTTTATTGGTCAAAAAATGCAACAGTTTGGTTTAAAATTCGATGACTATGGTAGAAAATGTCATGTTTTCAATAAAAATTCGTCTTTTTAGTTGCATTCAACTGTTTTTGAATTCAAATAAAATTCTTTTTTGATTGAAAGTTGTAAATAAAATTTTTTATTAAAATTTAATATTTTGGACAGAAAATTCAACAGTTTTGTGAAAAATACATCTCAGTGGTTTAAAAATTTTACAGTTTGGTAAAGAATTAATATGTTTGGTTGAAATTTTGCTATTTTGGTAGAAAGTTCAACTATTTTTATTAAAAATGTATCTTCTTGGTTGAATTCAATTGTTTTCAAATGCAAATTTATTTATTAAGCTATTAACTATTGCACTATTGCTATGTTTTGAGAATTCAATTATTTGGTTATAAATTAATGTTTTTCCAAGAATATCATATTTTTTGCCAGAATATTCAAATGATCAGTAGAAAACGCGTTTTTCTAGCTTTCAAAATTTTTTATTTTGTATAGAATATAAAACTATTGGGTTGAAAATGCACTTCTTTGGTGATTATTCATATTTCTAATTGAAAATTCTACTACTTCGGTAGAAAATTCAACTATTTCATTAAAAATTATTCTTTTTGGTTGAATTCAACTGTTTTATTCTAATGAAAATCCGTTCTCATTAAAATATTAATTATTACATATTTTGTTAAAAATTTAACTATTTGGTTGTAAATCAACTTTTTTGTTCAAAAATATTTTAGAAAAAAAATTATTTGATTTATAAAAAAATCGTCTTTTTGGGTTGAAAATAACTTTTTTGTTGAAAATTAAAGTACATTAGAACCCCGATTTCATAAGCCCCGGTTTTGTAATTCCTAGAATCGCTGGCCCAAGCATTTTCTCAGAGGACAGGGTGAGATATTGTTTCGACGCTCGTTTCGATCGTAATTTTGAAATTCATGTATTTTGTTAAAAATTTTCATTTATGGATAGAAAATTAATGTTTTTGTTAAAACCTGATCTTTTTGGGTGAAGATTTAACTGTATTGTTAAAAACTGTTCTTTTTGATTTAATTTAACTGGCTCTTAAAAAACTTTAAACTTAAGCTGTGTCTAATCGTCTGAAAAAATTGAGAAAGTTGGAAAAGGGGATAGACTAGTCGTTTCGAAAATTCAGGACGAGTAGCAAATCTTATGAAACGTATTAGGGTATTCATCCTCAATTTGGGGCAAACGAGACACTTCGTTTTCTAAAGCAAATTTCTAGATAGAAGGATAAACTCTTTTGTTCAAAAATTCATGTGTTTTGGATAGAAAATTAATATTTCTTGTTGCTAGATCATCTATTTGGTTAGGTGTCCAACTATTTTACTAACAATTCATTTATTTTACTAAAAATTAATGTATTTTGTTGAAAATTCGTCTTTGTCGGTTAAAAATTTAACTATTTTATTAAAAATTAAAATTTTTTTTAATTTGAATTATTTTGTTGAAAATTCAACTGTTTTGTTGTAAATTCGTCCTATTTAGCTATTTGGATGAACATGCAAGAGATTTTGGTTGAATTTTAATCTTTTTCGTTTTAAAATTCTACCATTTGGCCGAAAGTGCATCTTAGCAAGTTGAAAATTTAACTATGGGGATAAAAGTTGAACTATTATGTTAAGGTTCGTCTCTTTTGCTTGAAAATTTAACTATTTGGTTGTTAGGGTTATTATTTGGTTAAAAGTTAATTTTCGTTGTAGAATATTCTCATTTTCTCTGATTTGAGAGCATTCCGGGCAATGAAGTCTGATATTTAAATAGTTTTTATTGTTCTTGATTCATTTGCGAGGCTTATAGTTCAACACATTGCAGTCGCTGGAAACTAAATTAACTTCCGGTACAAAACAATGTTAGAAACTACATTCTGTCAAATATTTGCATACTTGAGCCATTTCGTAGAAAACCAACATTAGTCGACTTAGGGTTGGGTACGAATTTGCCAAAAAAAAACGTGTCAAAATATGTTTTTTTTTCAAAAAGAAAGAAATACATTTTTTATAATTGAGAACATTTAGAAAACTCTAACACATTCTTTTTAAAACATAAAGAGATATTTTCAAAAGATTATTCGGGAATTCTTTGCCAAAACCAAAATTTATTTTGTTAGTTTTTCCAGATAACGGCTTAATTAAGAATAAGTTGAGATTCCAAATTATTTTTTTATAATAATTGATGTAATTACTAAAAAGACAATATACAAAAAATGTAATTTACATCTATGGATGCTTAAAAACAACGGTACTAGAAACTAAGTAATTGTATCCTCCAGAAATGCAAGGAGAAAAGAAAATCTCATTGATGTATCTTTTCCGTACAGATTCTTGTCTCAAACACGTGATCAATGAGTAAGAGGGTATTATTTTATCCCCTTTGTGTAGAACCACGTTTCGCACTATTACTGTAATTCACTTTCATTCAACTAAAGATCTATCTCTGTCGTAAACATAATTTGATTTTTCTCTCGCTTAAGTATAGCTTTGAATTGTTGTTTTAAGTTAGTCAAACAAGCAAAACAAATCGATAACTCTATGTTGGAGAAATATGGTCATACAAGAAATTCGAATTATAGAAACAACTGAAAGGTGGCAGTAAAAAACTAGATAACCAACATTTTTCCGAAAATGGGTTTATTGCATAATAACTTCTTAAAAATTTTAATACACCCAGAAGAGTTTGTTTATTATAGTATAACATTTATTATTCTTAATTAGCTTTCCCATATTTTTGAAGTAAGTTTTTATTTTTGGAAAATTCTATTTTCAGTCGCAACCAAACACTGATTTTCAAAACCTGTAAAATTTAAACTTTAATATTCTTGGAAGAATTACTCGGAATTGGCTACATTTTACGATCAAAACCTTTTTATCCTTAATCAGAAACGTAATATCTCCGCAGTAAGGTTTTTATTTATGATTTAAACTAAACAATAAATTACTTATCCCAATCTTCTCATAGCGCACTTCGCTCGCAAGTTTGAGCTTGCATAGGGCGCGCGACTGTTGGTTCTCGCGCTTTGCGCTTGATAATATAGTTGTCTCGCGCTCCGCGCTCGGTCTTTGTATAACCCTCTACATTTGTGCACGGACCACAATGCGAAATTTTCTACATTGTATGTTAAAAACTATTATATCAGATGTCTATTACAATTTTTTGTGCGTTCCCTGGTCTGGTACTGCTTATTCAGATATTGCCAAATAATGTTCACATTTTATTCTTCCTGATCCTAATAGGACCCTACTGTGGTTGTTTAATCCTTTTCCCTTTTTTTTGTGAACAAATTAAAAATTTGTTATAACGACAACCGCAGGATTTCGCCGGGAGCGGGTGCTAATCTGGAAAATTGCACCCGCTCCCACCGAAGTTGCGGTAAAATTTCAGCCACAACCACGTCTCACAACCGTGAGATAGGTGGTTACAGTCAGTAACGGAATCAATACGACGATCCAGCAAAAGCCTCGTCCACCCTTAGAACAAGAAGCGACCCAAGGACTACCGCCTTCTGCATTTTTCCCGCAAGTTTTTTAGCATATTGTTGACACGCAGGGATGCTTTTTAGGCCATTAGGCAAGTGAAAGCTTGGCACCTCCAAGAGCGCCGATGATAAGGACGATTAGTTTAACAGAATATTCTGGGTAAAATCGTTGCAACTCCCTTATAAGATCTCGATACCTTTCTTTCTTTTCATTTGCCTTGGCTATAATGTTTTTGTTAGCTGGTGCCGAAAATTCGATAACGAACATGGTTCGCTTCTGGAAGTCAAGAAGAACCATGTCAGGCCTAGAGTGAGCAACAGAAACAATTGTCGAGAATATTAAGTTCCAGTATATGCGGCACTTCCCATTCTCGACAATTGACTCGATTTCCCTAGGAGCATTTAGAGGAGCGATATTAAGATTAATGTCATACGAGTGACAGAGATGATAATAAAGTACTCTTAGTGCCGCATTGTGCCTTTGAATCTAGGTCGTTCCCGCGTGAGTTGGACAACTAGATAATACATGAGCTAAATGCTCGGGGTGTGCATGGCACGCCCTGCAGCTATCATCAGGAATGTCTTGGCTTCAAATGTGGCGACGGTACGTTAAGGTGGAAATGACACCGTCTTGGCATGCAAAAATGAAACCCTTCGTACCAGACTTCAATTCGGACGATTTAAGAAAAGCAAACGTTAGCTCACAAGATATTGACTGATCCTTCACATTTGTGTGGGAGATACCGTGCATCTTCTTATCGAGGAGATGTTCACGAAAGTTTTTCTCTTGTGCTTTCTTAATCCGGGCTTTCAGGAGTGAGTACTCGAGATAGATAAGATTTGATGCATTTTGGTCACCCCTAATACTGAAGTTAAGTCCGACTGTTTCAGCAGCCTCCTCCGCTGCTTTGTACAGAAACGCTTCTTTGCCCACTTCTTCGTGATTCCTGACCATTTTAAGAAGAGGGTCTCTTCCATTTGCGACTCTATGTGCTGTACCCAGAATAATCCTGTTGTGAAGACATTCAAGACTCAATATTCCGCGACCACCTTGACGGCGTGAGATGTACAGTCGCGGAACGGAAGACTTAAGATGCATGCTTTTTTTCATGTGCATAACATTTCCTGTCCCGATATCAAGAGATCTAAGCTCGTTCTTCGTCCATGGAACTACTCCAAATTAATAGAGTACTACCGGGACGGCAAGCATGTTCGTTGCAGATACTTTATTCCTCGCCGACAGTTCGGAAGACCAAATCTGCCGGATGAGACGTTTGTATCTGCTTCGGAGAGTATCCTTTATAGATGTCACATCCTGAATGCGGCTCTGTGGCACGCCCAGCTATGTATAAGTCTCTCCAGCGCAAAGGTGTCGTATAGCGCTTCTATCAACGAGCTCAGGATCTTCAGGGATGCCATTAAACTTTCCTCGCCTCAAATAAACCTTGGCGCGTTTATCTAACCCAAATTCCATTTCAATTTCCTTACTATATCGTTCGACAATCCCTAGAGCTAGATGTAGTTGCTCTATGTTTTTAGCATAGATCTTAAGATCTTCCATGTAAAATACATGAGTGACCTTGTACTTTCGATCTGCAGGTTTGCCGCACAAGTAAATCTGGTTTTCCAAAGCGGTGTCAATCTCTCTATGCACCTAACTATTCGCGGATGAACCTTTAAGATTTCCCAAACATAGATGATAAGTCTATGGGAGGTCGAATCGAAAGCTTTCCAATAATCAATCCAGCCCATTGCTAGGTCACGCTCGTAGAATGCTGCATCTTTGCAGACACATCTATCGATGAGCAGGTTCTCCCGACATCCGGCTACGCCTTTCTTTGAGCCTCGTTGTTCATACATTTATTGCCACACAGGTTCTATTCCCCGAACAATCCTATCATTTAGGATAGCTGTGAATTTCTTATAAAGTGTGTTCAAACAATTGTTTGGCCTGCAATTCTTCGGGTCAGCTAAGTTGCCTCTTTTCGGCAGGAGTATTGTGCGCCCATCCACCAACCACTCCGGAATCGACTCTTCCGACTTTAAATATGAGGTTAAAATGCGGGCCAAACGCTGATGGGTTGAAGAAAACTTCCACCAGAAGGTTTTGATACAATCTGGTCCCGGTGCGGAATAGTTCTTCATCCCTCTTAATACTTTTTCACCTCCTCGGTAGTGATGGGTCGGCATTTTTTATCAGGTGTTATGAGGGCATCACATAACTCCTTTAAGCTATTTATAGTTTCTGAGTCTTCGTCCATTCTATGCTGCACTTCGTAGACTTCTCTCCAAAATACTTCGACCTCCTCTGATTTGGGTGGGTGTTCGACAGTAACTGGAGGGTCTTGGAAGAGTCGAGATGGGTCAGAGAGAAACTATTGATTTTCTCTCACCCACGTCTCCCTCCGACCCAGAGGTCCGATTCTCCGGAAAAATGTCCACGAAGCTCGTCATCCATTTCAGCCAGATCTTTAGGCTTAAGAGAAACCTTGGTGTTGATGTTTCTGCGGGTCATAAAGTATCATTCTTCCTCTATTGGATGCCTGCCCGCGGTTGGTCTTAGTGTCGCCTCTCTTTCTCTCTTTCTCCGTTGCCGGCTTGTTCTAGCTGTGGTCGTGATTCAGTCGCTCCGTCACCCAAAGGTCGCGAGATCCCACCGATCCATCGCATTGAATCTATTTTCATTGGCTCCCCCAGCTCTAGATTGATCGGCATTGTTGGCCGATTAATTGTCTGGAGCCCTGCGCGTTCTGTTGTTTTCAACCGCACTTACTACAACTATGTTTGGTGTTGTCACTGTTATTCCCACGAGAAGCTAGGGAAAAGGGTTCGTCCATCCCTGTATAGCCCCGCATGCAAGGATAAGGATGCGTACTCTGAGAGTTCGCCCGGTATCCCAGAGTCACCGTTCTAAACACCTCACCCAGGTGCCATTGAGCTTTCGGCACGGTTTTCACACCTCCGATTGGGGATTAATTCCTTCGGGACCACCCCTGAACAATTGTCCGCGACTGCCTATTTATTTTTGTAACCATATTCAGCAGAAACCCTCGGTACAGGGACCCCCTATCCGCAACCCGAGGACGCGTTCGGTAGCTTTGTCATAGGCCCTTCGGTTTGATTCTAGAGGAAACAAAACCGAACCGAATATATGTATGTGTATATATATATATATATATATATATATATGTGTGTGTGGGTTCAAAGAGTAAGGTGACTTTTCAATTTTCGCGGGCTACGTACATTTAAGTTTTAAATTTTTTGTTTTATTGTGTTGGTACAGTCTTCACGATCATATGTTCACAGTTTTGACTATATAGGTCCAGTGCTCTAAAACTCTTGAAATGTTGACAGTTGCATACGGTGAGTCTACTCTGAGTAAGAAAAATGTGTATAAGTGGTACAAGCTGTTCCAAGAAGGCCGAGAGGATGTCGAAGAGGAACCTCACACTGGACGTCCCAGCACGTCAACAACAGTTGAAAACGTTGAAGCAGTGAAAGAAATGGTGTTGAAAATTCGCCGAATTACCATCAGAGATGTTGCTGAAGATGTTGGCATATCGATTGGCTCATGCCATGCTATCTTTTCGGACGTTTTGGGCATGAGACGTGTGTCAGCGAAATTTGTTCCAAAACTGCTTAATTTTGATCAAAAGATCGATCGCACGACCATCGCTCAGGAGATGTTGAATGAAGTTCGGTCAAATGTGAAGGTTTTGCCCACTGTCTTCTTTGATTGCCGTGGCGTTGTGCATCAGAAATTCTTACCAGAACGTCCGGACCTTTCAAAAAACAATTCGTGGCTTTTGCATCACGATAATGCACCTGCTCATTCATCGTTTCTTGTGAAAGCCCGTATTTTCACCTCATATTTGAAGTCGGAAGAGCCGATTCCAGAGTGGTTGGTGGAAGGGCGCACAATACTCCTGCCGAAAATAGGCAACTTAGCTGA
>NC_046660.1:71369592-71374494 GCF_010883055.1 Belonocnema kinseyi | reverse complement strand
TTGGAAATCTTAAAGGTTCATCCGCAAATATTTGGGTGCATAGAGAGATTGATGCCGCTTTGGAAAACCAGATTTACTATCTCATCTGGAAAAAATCGTGTGGCAACTAACAAAGTCACCTTTCAGAGAGGTGTCTTTCAGGTCTCTCATTTTTTCTAATTATGGGCTGATCAAAAAATTCAGCTAGAATAATAATTTAAAATATATTTGGTATCTAGTGAAAATTTTGAATGAAATTTTTGGATCAATGGAAAAAAATCGTTTCTTATTTTTGAAAAGTATATAACCTTTCGAATTTTCATAAATATAAAAAATTTTAGTCAGATAATTAGCAAGTATTTTACCCGTTTATAAGAAACTTTAACAACAATTTATTAAATTTGAAAAAAAAATTTCAAATTTTCAAAATGCTCTCAATTTTTTAATTTTTGTTGAAATGTTTGATTAACAAACTTAACCTTCATTTTGGGGACATTCAGAAGTGTATGAAATGCGGACTCGATTGAACAAATCCTTGAAAAGTTAGCGTGGCTACAATATTCAGGTAACCATACATACAGACATACAGGCACCAACAAAATTTTATGATTTTCGAATTCTGTGCGTGCCGAAACGTAAAGATCCGTTAAAAACCAGAGATCGAAAATTCGGACGATTACATTACACTCTCCTGAATGAGAATGTAACAATCACTGTGGTGATCTTTGGACTCTATTCAACTACTTCTTAATTTTTGGGAATTTTCCCTAATTTTTTTTTGGTTAAAATTTTTGAATTCCTTTTAAATTAATTGATATTTTTTATATTTTCAATTTTTCATTTCACCACTTATCTTAATTTAATTTTTTTGTGTTTTAACAACATTGCATCTTCAGAATTTTGGTAAAATCCTTTGAATTCTTATGGAATTCACCTTGAATTCTCTGTAATTGATCCTGAACTCTTTTAAAATCTCTGAAATTTTTTATTTTTCCAGAATTTGATTGAATCCACTTGAGTTATTACAAACTCACTCAATTCATTGTATTTTTATTGTGATTCTTTTTATTCTTCCTAAATTCTTTTATACTCACCTTGAAATCTTACATATTTCATAGAACCATTTTTAATTCCTTTGAATTTTTCTTAATTTATTCTAAATTTTATGAATTCAGTCCATTTTTTTATCTTGAATATTTATAAGTACTAACAAATTCTTCTCATTTTCCTTAAATTTTTCTAAATTGTTTGAAGTTGATTTAATTCGTTGGCTTTTTGAAACTTTTTTTGTCAATTCGCTTAATTTTTTTTTCAATTTCTCCTAAATTCTTTTCACATCCATTTTACTTAGTTTGATGAAAATTGTTTAATTTTCATTTGGTTTATACCGTCTTCTTTCAAATTCTTATGAAAGCCTTCAAAGTTTCTTGAATTCCCTTGATTTTTTCTCAATCCATACTAATTTTAATGCATTCAATGCATTTTTTCATCTGGCATTTTATGAATTCCATCAAATTCTCCTGATTTTTCTTCAATTCTCTAAATTGTCTAGAATTTTACTTTATTCGTTGATTTTTTGTTTATTTGACTTAAATTCTGTTTTAAGGGCATGTGACACAGCTAAATATCTACATTACCGACCTCACTTTATCAGTTCACTGAATGTTTTCTTGAACCTAAGAACTTTTTTTGTAAATAAAATATCGAGCTGAAACTTTGGAAAATGTATTAGAGTGCAATGAAGTACGTTTAGGCACTACATTTTGGAAGGAACTTCACTGAAAATTATTTTATTCTTTTTCTGAACCTCGACATTTTTGAACGTTCGAACTTTTTTTATACATAAAATATCGGTCTCACACTTTGAAAAATGCAAGAACCGACAGAAAACTACGTTTAAGTACAAAGCTTAATAATAAAACATGTAAAAAAAAATTTCAACTATCAATCCCATCGGTATCAGCCGGTAACGTTATACACGAAAATACGAACACTCTAGAACCTCGTCTAGTGGCCGCCAGGGTTCGTATTTTCGTGTACAACGTCACCGGCTGATGCCAATTGGATTAATAGTTGAAATTTTTTTTACATTTTCCAACGTTTCAGTTCGATATTTTATTTACAAAAAAAGTTCTTGGGTTAAAAAAAATATTCAGTGAACTGATAAAGTAAGGTCAGTAATATAGGTATTTAGCTGTGTCACATGCCCTTAAACTCACCTGAATTGACTTGAAATCGTCCCTAAATTCTTTAAAAACATTTGAATTCTTAAGGATCCTCTTGATTTTTTTAAACAATCAATTCGTATTCACTTGACGTATTCCTAATTTATTCAATTCTACTTAATTGAATGAATTTTAAACATGATTTTTTTTAATTCACATAAGGATGGACACTACGTATAATCAATCTCAAAAGTTGCCTATCTTTAAAATGATTTATAAACTCAACAAAAAAAGATCTATTATTAATTTCTGTGAATCTTGATGGAGGCTTCTAAGCACACTTCAGAAAAAATAAATGCAGGTTAAAATTGTTTATTGAACAGTAGTTATTTGAAGGTTTAGTTTTTCCTTTCTCTTTAGGGAAAAGTTACCATTAGGATTATCATTAGGATTAAATAAAAATTAATTATTTTTTTAATTTATCTGCTATATATATATATATATATATAGCATATAAATTAAAAAAATAATTACTTGTATTATTAACACCTAGCTAAAAATTAGCGTTATTTTCTTGAATGAAGAGTTCTTATTCTGATCCCTCTAATAGCTTAATTGGAAAAGCACCTGACCGGAAATCAGAAGTTTTGTGGTTCGATTCCCAATGGAGTGAAGATGGAGTAGGATCTTTTTTTCAAGAAATAATTTTAAATACGAATTGTAATCTTCCCCTACAGAGAAAGGAAGAACTAAACCCTTAAATAACTACTGTTAAATAAACAATTTCGACCCGAATTATTTTTTCTGAAGTGTGCTTAGAAGCCTCCATCAAGATTTACAGACAAATAATAGATCTTTTTTTGTTGATTTTATCAGTCATTTTGAAGATAGGCAACTTTTGACATTGATTGTACGTAGTTTACATCTTTTAAGTCTTTCAAACTCACCTGGCACTTTTTTTATATTATTCTTGAATTTTTCATTTGATTAATTTCTTCTTATTCCCTTGAATTCTTCTAAATTCACTCAAATACTTTATCCTTTCAAAAATGTCACCTTTTCACTTTTTTCAAGTAAATTTGGCTGCGTCAGCCCTGTTTATTATTTTCTTATGTTTAAGAACAACGATTTTTAAGGCTTCTTCGTTTAATTCTCATATTCTCAAGTTCAATG
Organism: Belonocnema kinseyi; assembly: GCF_010883055.1. Lineage (NCBI taxonomy): Eukaryota > Metazoa > Arthropoda > Insecta > Hymenoptera > Cynipidae > Belonocnema > Belonocnema kinseyi. Next base: position 71,371,177 of record NC_046660.1, on the reverse strand, counting down.
TAATTCTATCGTACTAAAAAATATTTGAAAAACTAGCCGCTACAATTTGAACAGTGAAAGTTAAAAAATAGTTATAAAAGAAGCCACGTTTATTGATTGTCATTATAAAATACTGGTGAGCTACATTTCGAAAGTACCGATTTTTATAATTACTGCCACTTGAAAAAAATGTAATTAGTGTCTAATTCTTTACTTGTTGACAAAATTAATTACGTTACAACAATCTTTGCCAAAAAAGTAACAAGTTAAAAGAAACTAGTTACTTCTCAACCAATATTTTGTACTATCATTCTTCAGATAAAAATCAATGAGTACTTTTGAAATCCGAAATAAAAAATAATTTTAAAAAAGTAATAGTTCAAGAATAATAAAAATGGTACTCTTCTTTGAAATGCGATGCACCTTTTGTTTTACGTAGTAAAAGTCAAAACAGCTCCATGAGAACTGAGAATTTATTGCGTTTCCGTCCTTGTCTTTCGAAATCATAAATGTCTAACAATCCCGTAGTGACAATAAAAAATAGATATAAGTAGAAAAACATATTAGTGTTACTACGAGTCCGACAGTTTTATGTCCTTTTTAAAAATTGTAGCAACCAAAATGTGAAAATTATAAAGCAAAGGCTAGATTTAGAAATTTGCAAATTTTGTTTTTGAGCCCAATTTCTTTCACGCCACCCACGAAATGTCCATATTTAAACAAGAATCCTTCAGACACGAAACTAAAATTGCAGTTAACGTCAGCAATCCATGATTATAACGTTATCGAATTTTTCTTTCTTTGTAAATTTGCGATTTGTTATGCTGATGAGCTATTTTTGCAACTTTAAATTTTTAAACAGTTTACACTTCGATGAATAAAAGGAGGTCGCTTTCCCAATTATACGAGCTAAGGAAGAACCAAAAGTATACCAACGTGGGCAGCTCACAATTTCGGGTTTTTTGACGATCAGGTATCGCAAAAAACATTAGCTGAGAACAAGTAAACATTTAAGTCTGTGAAACATTATACAAACGCGCCTTTTGAATACTTAATGACTCTGAAAATAAGGAGGAAATGATAAGTCCTAAAGAAATAAAAATACGCCATGCGGTAGACTGTTTTACAGTCCTGACTCATTAGAAGAAGTCTTTCAGAGAATCTAAAAAAAATTATTCATTTTATTAATAGTGCTTAATTGATTCAAATATTTCTGTTGGTAATTTAATTATGATATAAAAATAAGTAATTGTAACCAAACTTAATTCCAATTTTTCTGTAAGTAGACACATTAATTGTTTTGCTCTTCAAATAACTTCCATTATTTTGAATTCACTAGGAGCAATCTAACAATTTTAGATCGTCATTTGGTGAAGAGAAGATAAGTTGACGTGAATACAAAATTTTTTAACTGCTGAGCAGTTTATGTAGATATTTTTTTCTCAATATTTAAATGAAGATTGAATCAACTTCAAAGCAATACATCGTTGTCCGATTTGAAAAAAAAATTGTTCATGAAGTTAGAGGCCATCCATATACCTCGTGGACAATGGGGGAGGGGGATCGCAAAATTCCACGCTTGTCCACGAGGAGGGCGGGGGGGGGG
>NC_046660.1:71366090-71369492 GCF_010883055.1 Belonocnema kinseyi | reverse complement strand
AATTCCACAGCTGTCCACGTAGGGGTGAGGGGGGGGGTCAAATAGTAGTGAAAATTTGTCCACGTGTTATATGGATGGCCCCTCATAAGTATTTTAAGATAAAACTTCAAAAACATTTGAAATTAACAAAATGCCGACGATTTATTTAAAAATACCACACTTATATTTTTTGCTAATTTTTTCTTCAATTTTGCCTTCTAGGAGGTAGTCATCGTACGAGTTTTAATCCTTTGCTATATCTTGCATACGAGAAAAAATCGAAAAATATAGTTTTGTAACAAAAATTCTTAAGGCCTGTAAAATGGTTTAGCTCGCATAAATCTGTTAGGATGCCTTCGTAATATAAGCTGAATCTGTAAAAAAATTTGGGGGACAATAAAACAATGGGATTTTCCAGAAAATATTGTTTCTTCTTTTTTTAGAATTTAGAAAGCATGAAAAGAATATTTTTGGTTAAGGACCACATTTATTTATTTTTTTACATATTTTTAAAAAATGTAGGCTAATATAGAAAACACATCAGTTTTGATGTGATCTATACGATTTTTAAGGCCGAGAAAATTTTTTTTCGTAAAAATATAATTTTAGAATTTTGCTCGTAAACGATGTAATACGTCAAAAAGGAGCAATAAGTATTTTACGTTTCAATTTCTTAGACATGCCAACTTTTATCTTAATATTTTTTGTATTTGTCTCGTCTGATAGGCAGGACCTTTTTTTTCGTGTGCCTGTGTGATCGATTCGAAAGATTGTCCAGCAACCTAATTCAAATTGAAAAACTGAGCACTTCGAAATTCGATTCAGAAGACTACGAAACTGCCCAATTCGAATCGAATTCTTTTCGAAATGACCCAGCGCGATTAAATTCGATTCGAAAGACTTTTTAACTGCACAGTTCGAATCGAGTTTTTTTTTAACTTACTGAGCTCATCAAAGTTTGATTCGAAAGAGCAGCGAACGGCCCGATTAGAATCGATCCTAGATTCGAACTGGGCTTTTCGAAAGCCTTTGGAATCAATTTTCGATGCCCCTGAGATAGGGTATCAGTTTAATTCATATTACTAATAAATGAGTGCTCTAGTAAACAATAAATATTCTTCTAGTTTGATGTAAACAAAATTCGATAAAGATGCTACTAACAGTTGAAAAATATATTTACCACTACACTGACAATTATAACACATCCACAACTTCTAATGTAGTCGTAAACTGTCCACGGCGATTCCATCCAATTTTGAGATCAGAAAAGCTTGGAATTTCTCTGTGCACTTGATCTTAATAGAAAATAATTTATAATACAATACACACTTTTCTTTTGTTATTCGCTAAGCATAAATTTTCACGTTGAAAGCACTCGACACAGCGTCTCGATTACAGCTTTCCGGCAGAAATGTCAACCTAGAGAAATTGCTGTGTCTTTGAAGAAAACGCTCCGCTATTCAAGACAAACTTGCTATTATTTCAAACCATTCTTAACGACCCATTCCATTCTCGCTAGAGGAGTTGATTTGGTCCTCAGTTCTGAGAAAACGCGCGACAAATGAATGCTTAAAAGCCACGGTCGTAAGGGCAGGGGCTGAAGGGAGAAGCTTCTGCATGAAAGAGAATAGATTCTGTTCTCTCGTGATTTTTCACGCCGCGCCCCCTCAGACCGCTTTTCTTCCCCTGCCATCCGACAAAGCAATCCGACGGTGCTGAGAGTTTTATTTTACGAAAAACTTGGCGAAACAAGGGTGGCGAAAACCATCCAGTAATAATAAAGCCGATTCAAATTTAAAAATCGATCAAATCCGATATCTATGAAAACTAAATTCTCACATTTTTTCTTGTGCTCTTTCTATACTTTTACAAAACATATCAAGAATTCTCTATTGTAAAAAGATTGTCAGGTTCATGAAGGTAAGATTAGGGTGGCCGTAGATCAGGTAAAACCTGAAAATAAGGGGTAAAATAAGGAATTTTGAATGGTCACCCGGATAATAATATTCTTAGTCATTTCTTTTCCTTGTATTTCTATTTCTTTTTTTTCAATCGTTTTTTCCTAACGATTATATATTTAATTTAAAAAAAGTTTTTCTTGGTTAAAAATTTTTAAATTTTGTTGAAAATTTATTCGAGTAGGTTTAAAGTTCCTATTTTCTATCAAACAGCTGTCTTTTTAGGTTCAAAGGTCAACAATTTTGCAAGAACCATTTTTTGTTTTTGATTTAAAAATCCATCCATTTTAGTAGAAAATTTATATTTTTGGTTAAAAATTAAACTGCTCGGTTGAACGTATAACCACTGAACTGAAAATGTAACGTGTTTTTTTTTTAAATACGTTATTTCTTTGAGAAATATTTTTTTTGTGAAAGATTCGATAATTTTGTAAGAAAGTAATTCTTTTTGGTTAAAAAGTCAACTGATTTGTTGAAAATTCGTCTTTTTAGGTTAACAAATTGTACTACTTAGTTAAAAATACACTTTTTGTTATTACTACACATTCTTAGATTAACTGAAACGCTTTTATAGAAAATTCGTCTTTAGGCTTTAAAATTCAACAATGTGATATTCTATGTTAATTTTATTCTTAGTATACATGTTAATTACTTTGCTGAAAATTCATCAACTTGATTGAAACTTAAACTGCTTTGTTAGACATTTTTTGAAAATAAGGATTCTTCATTCTAGTTTTTAAAGTAATTTCTTTATAGTTAAAAATTATCAATTATTTTGAACAGAAAATTTAACAATTCCATTTTAAAATTTATTATTCTACGTCGCATTTTTTGTTTGTTACAAAATCAACAATTTGGTTAGAAAATAATTTTTTTAGTGAAAAATTCAACTGCTTCGTTGTGAATTCTTTTCTTTTAATTAAAAAATTCTACTATTTAGATGAAAAATCACTTTTTTGTTAATATTTTATATTTTTTTATGGAAATTAAACTTTTTTATGGAAAAATTCGTTTTTGCGTATTTAAAATCTACGAATTTGGTAGAAACGTCTACTATTATATGTATTTAATATTTCGTTAAAAATTCGACTGTTTTGTTGAAAACTCGTCTTTCTTGATTGAAAATACAACTGCGTGGTTGAAAGTTTAACTATTGTCTTGAGAGTCTTTTTTAAAATTATTTTTGAACTGAATTCACAGAAAAATGCTGGTGTTAAATTTGTTGCAGTTCAAATTTCATTTGGCTCCCAATGATCATTTGAGAGAGTTTTCAAGTCTCAAATGTATTTCTCTGAACGTAGGTGCCCATGTGGGCATATAGGGGAAAGTATCATTTGGAGACTTGGTCAGCCACCTGAATACCTGTCAAAGCAACTATTCGCTTTGCGATATTAGCCTAAATAATTGTTAATAAGGAAACCAATTCAAACAATATTTACCTAATTTTCAAATTTCTTTCATTTAA
>NC_046660.1:71363987-71365990 GCF_010883055.1 Belonocnema kinseyi | reverse complement strand
GTAGTTTCCTGCTTCCTTCAAAGTCGTTTTGTATTTTTATCTCTTCTTCTGCTCTAATTGTATCTTTACTTTCTTTAACTAATCGTTTAAGTATCCGGTTTTCGCGTCTATATTCATTTCTACGTCTACTTCTTCTCTCATTGCTAAGACCTGCGATGTTCAAAGTTCTCTTGTACACTTCTCTTTTTGCTTTTTGGGCAGCCTGAATTTCATCATTCCACCACGCATCACCAGAAATAATTCCTACAAATGTGGTACTACACACTTCGATCGAACATCTAACAAGGATATTCCGTAACATTGTCCAGGCGCCCTCTATATCTTTGTTTTTTATACGGTCCTCCCATGTTGCCCTATCTATGCTTTCGATTATTTTATTTTGGAAATCTATTCGCACATCCGGTTTCTGTAGGTTTTCGATTTTGATTCGCGTTTGTTTTGCTTTCTTGGGTCTCTTTTTTTCTCCATCCCCGACCTAAGTTAGTGACCGTCTGCATCGAAATTGATGCCTGGTCGATCGAACAAATTTCCTCTAGATTTTCTGCGGAAGTTTAAAGGCATCTTAGATATCTAATCTTGCAGTGGCTAGTGTCATACATGAAAGATAAGGTAAATACAATTGTATAATAAAAACAGATATTTGTTTTACGCGATGAGTAGGGATGTAAATTTGCATGAAACTTTAGCTTGATGAAAAGTTTCATGAAACATTGGGAGTTTCGTGAAACATTGCAATATTTCAAATATAGCGGTGGGAACATTCAAACTGATAAGATAAAAGCCTATTATGTATTTTCACTTCAATAAACAGCTAACTTCACTTCGTAGATTGCTGAGGGGAAAATAAGGGACAAAATGTATGAGTTTAGTTCATTTTTGCCCTATTTTGCCAAAATCTTCGTGAAAGGTAATTTTTTCTATATAAGTGTAGTTGAAAAATAGTTTTTATTTTTTAATTACTATTTAATGAAATAATAAAATAATAATAATGATGATTAATTACAAATATATTACCGAAATAAAGTTTTGACCCATTTCCCCCCTCAACTTTTAACAAAGTGAAGTTAGCTGATGGTTGAAGTGAAAATACCTATTTGAGGCTTTCATATTCCAACTTTTTCCTGGCGGCTGATTCGATTTATCTTTCCGGTTTGTATTATGGACCAATGATGCCAATGTTGGCACCCTGAGCTACTGCGCGAGCGTTAGGGCTGAGCGCTGGTTCGCCACACTTGGCGCGCGATTCAAAATTAAATTGAAAAAAAATTCTTGTAATTTAAATAAATAATTGTTAAAATATGCACAAGAATGTATTGAAATTGTGTAAATTTTGATTTCAGGCAAGAAAAAAGTGTATAACACATATTTTATAAATAATAGTTTATTTTCATTGAACTTCAAAAACTGACTTATAGTTCACAAAGCATTTTGTAATAGATAAATTTGTTGAAATACCATATAATGTTTCTGCAGCTTGATATATAGAAGTTAATTTTAGAATTTAATAATGATAATATTTGAATTTTTCTAGAAATAATTTAAACTGAGAATATTGTTCTTTTCGATTAAAAACTTATAATTAATTATTTTCATTCACTTTTCCAAGAAATGTCTTTTCGAATTAAATATTTTGAGAAATATTAGTCTTTCAAATGCAATGAAAATAAACTGTTATTCATCAAATATATGTGTTATAAATTTTTTTCTTGTCTGGAATCAAAAGTCACACAATTTGTATACATTATTGTGTATATATTAATAATTATTTATTTAAATTACAAGAATTGCTTTTCAATGTAATTTTGAATCGCGCTTTAAAGAGTACACAACCAGCGCTCAGCCCTAACGCAAGCAAGAAAGAAAATTGTTATTTTATTATTGAATTAAATAGTCCCTAAAATAGAAAAACTATTTTTCAATTGCACTTATACAGAAAAATTACTTTCTACGAAGATATTAGAAAAATAGAGAAAAAATTAACCGATTCCCATGCATTTGGTCAA
>NC_046660.1:71330632-71363887 GCF_010883055.1 Belonocnema kinseyi | reverse complement strand
AAAAAATGCATGGACATAAAAGAAGCTAGAGAAGTATGCCAGGACAGGAAAGTATGGCGGCAAATAGTTAAAAAAGAGTGTCAGTAGAGTGAATGACGCCTGAAACAAAGACCTTGGCTACTAATGGACCCAAGTGGGGAACCTTACATAACGACTTCGTGAGGTTCTTCGATTAGGGTGATTGCTAGAGAGATTGATCAGCAACCTGGGTTGGAGCAGTGTTGCGAAACGAACGTGTTATTTACTTAAATAGCACGAGAATTCTGGATCAATCTGAAAAATCTCTATCCCTTCCGCACACTACTCCTTTCCCCTACCGAGTGAGTCACGCCTACCCCGAAAGGGAAATGTCTTAATGGTGTAATAATAATAATATTATACCGTATTATATTATGTATTCCTCTAAGCCATGAAGACAGGGCACTCGCACATTTTCGTGAACATTGAAATCCGACGTGCTGACTGCAACCCGACATACACAATTAGTTAGTGTATTGCTTTTCATAGGCCCAAAAAATGCAATTTTCAGTTACAAAAAAAAACAACCTTTTTTTCAACAAAAGCGCTATGAAGGCCGAGACAATTGCAAATAGATCATGTGGTTAAAATATTGCATTAAACAATTCATTCTTGTAGGCGTATTGTTGATCTGGCGAAAGCATCTAAACCACGGTATTTGACAATTATCGTTATTTTTAAGTATCGCCCACATTGTTTGAAAAACTAAAAAAATTAAGATACACGCGTCTTTGGTGAAAAACATGAGTTTGCTAATGGATTTTTTAAATAAAAAAATTTCATGCGAAAATTTTTGCAATTTTATTCATTGATAATTTCGCACAAAAAAAATGAAAATAATACGAATATTTCTTTTGATGTCAAGATATTTTGTGATTTTTTCAGTTCTTTTCGATGATTGATTTATCTAAAAATAAAAAAATAAACGAAATTCGTATAATCAATCATTATTCATCCAATATGACGGTTATCGAGATGAAGATTTGCAAAAAACAATCTGAAGCCAAGTGCCTTCGAATAGTTGGTACGAAATATCATTTGGCTTGGGGTCCGATTTTGTACTGAAACCTGTTGAGAAACTCTCATTACTTTAATTGAATATTTATTTATTTTTTCTAAATTCAACAATTTGTTTAAATTGAAATTCATTCTTATAGAAAATTCAACTATGTATTCTATCTAAATTTCGTCTTTTTGGGTTGATTACTCAACAATTTTAGAATAAATTTCATCTATTTAGTTAAAAATACAACTATTTCTGGATACGAGTTAATGTATTTTGTGTAAAAGTTATTCGTTTCTATACAAAATCAAATTTTCTGTTTAAAAGTTGAACTATTTTGTTAAAAATTAATTTCATTGGTTGATTTTTCTTAATTTCAGTTGAAAATTGCCTTTAAAAAATGAATTTTAGATTCATAGAGATTAATAAGCCAATATAGAAAAATTGAAATTTCTTTCCCAAACTAAAATTAAAATTTGTCTAAAATATTTTTTAGAAATATTATGTGGAATGAATAACCTACGAATTTTAATAAAATAAGTAAGTTGTGTAAAAAATAATATTGGATCAGCAAAAATGGATCATTTTGATCTGAAGTTGTTGTTCAGATTGATATGCAACGGTCTGATATACCGCGACTTATCTGATTTATATAAAAAAATCTATTCAGTAAAAGTTTTTCTTAACCAGGGAAGTGGATTTGTAATTATTTCCGAGCGTTTGTTGAAGGGAATTGCTTTTTAGCACGAAAGTCGCATTTCATTCTAAACACAAACGCTTATTATCCCTTGGATTGTGGCCTGACCTCCATAGATCGATTCCACAATTACTGCCCGACGTAGTTTAGTTTAGAGAAAACAAATATTTAACTTAGGCCTTAATCGATAAATAGTTTCACGTGGAAGCACAAGTTGCTAATACACACTAATTTTGTAGTAAATGGCCCAGATACTTCATTTAGCGTTAAACTGTTTTAGAACAAGTAATTTGGTTTTAATCTTCAGGAATAAACAAAATATTCTAGGACTTATTTTTAATTCTTAAAAGTCTTAATATCAGGGCCGAAAAATTTTTATATTCCCTGAATCTTCCCTGATTGATCCCTAACCAAGTTTCCATTTCCCGTGACCATTGTTATATCAAGAGGAGCACCTTAATCTTGGATCATGTTTAACTTATGATCTGCTATAACTGAAATAGAACAACAAAATTTTATATTCAAGTTTAAATATGTTAAATTTAGTTACTTATTTCAATTATAAAAGATTAATTTTCAACAAAAAAATACGAACTGTCAATCCAAAAGGACGAGTTTTCTGTTCAAATACATAAATTTTTAACAAAGAAGTTGAATGTTCCACCGAAAAAGATCAAATTTTGCTAAAAGAGATGAATTTTTTAAACAAGAAAGACGAATTATCATTCAAAAAGATTTTTTTTACAAAGATAGACGCATTTGCAATGAAAAACATACATTTTCAACCTGATTGTTAAATTTTCAACGGAACAAGATCAATTTTAACAAAAAATTAAAATAATAAATACATTTTCAGTAAAAAATGAATTTTCCAAAAAAAGAAGAATTCTAACAAAATTGACGAATTTTCAAATAAAGAGATAAATTGTCAACTAAAAGCATGAATTTTACAACAAAAAAGAGATGTTTTTAAAAAATATCGATTTTCGGTCACGAAAGAAAAGGGTCCATGTAAATTGTTGAACTTTCAAGCCAAAATATAAATTGTCTGTAAAAGGATTGAATTTGCAACCCAAAAATATGAATTTTTAACAAAAAAAGTTTATTTTCAACAAAAATTTGCATTTTTAACCAAAGAAAAAGATAGTTTTAAACCAGCAAGATCAAAAAAGAAAGATTGGAAGAGAATAGAGCAGTTGCATTCAACAACAAAAAATATGAATTTTCAACAAAGTAGTTTAATCCGCAACCAAAGAAGATTTATTTGCTACCAAACAGTGGCATCTTTATCCAAACAAGATTAAGTTTCTACTAAAATAGATAAGTTTTTGAGCAAAGAAAGATAAATCTTCACCAAAATAGTTGAATTTTAAACCAAGAATGATTCTAATGAAATTTTCATCACTAAAATATGAATTTTCAAGATTAAGCTAATTTTCTGCCAAAGTATTTGAATTTTCAAACCAGAAAGACGAGTTTTTAAGAAAATAGTTGAATTTTCAACAACAAAAAATACAATTTTCAAATAAAAGTATGATCGCCAGAAGAAAGCTATTACAAAAAAATAATAAAACGTGAAAAAAGGCAAACAAGTTGCTAACAAGAACAGTATATCAATTAACATTTGTAACACATAGAATCTTTTATAACTAGAATAAAACAATTTCAAATTATAATGTAAACATTGCAAATTTATAATCCTCGAAATTTATTTAAAATACCTCTTATAGAAATTCACCTGACTTTTTAAGACTTTTTTTGAAATGCCTGATCTTTCCCTGACTTTTCCTGATGAATAAATTTCCCTGACTTTTTCCTGATTTCTAGATTTTTCCTTGGAAATTTCTTCTCGTGTTGAGTCAACTGGCAATATCGTTTTTCATCATACTCCACCTCCATTTGAGAATCCCTGCCGCGAAATTGTTTTGGCAATTAAGTTTTACGGTTATCATCGACACTGAGGTGCTCGTTTACGAATTCGAAATTCTTTGCGTTCCGACGAAATGAACTATATTTATTGAGGACCACCCTCGATGAAATGAAAGGGATTTAAAATTGAAAGGTCAGAAGTCACATAGAGGGATCTCGAATTCTATACTCTTTGATGAAAATGTATTAGCTGGACCTATAATGAAAGAGGCCACATTTCATTTCGCTCAATTTGTTCGATAAAAAGTTTAAAACGGATTCAAAAGGAACATCAAAGTTGGGTAAATAGGAAAAGGATAAAATTGAAAGATTATTTTAGTCAATTGATTATTTTATTAATTTTTCAATCAAACATAAATTATAATTGGTGAGAATTGACCTAATTATTATAAAATGTCTATGAAAAAAATTATGAGGATGAATCAAAGATTATTCAATATATATCAAAGATTTTGTATACAAAATAATTTATTTGTCCAATTTCATTTTGTAAAGCAGTAAAGAATTTTTTAAGCTCGCCAAATTAGGCATTTGTAAAAATCGCATAATGTTTCAAAACTAGATAAAAGTACACTGTTAAAAATTTATGTTCGAAACTTCCACTACATGTATTGGAAGCTTACTTCCGAAACGTAAGGTAACGCTGCAATACACAATGTTGTAGTTTCAAAATTCTGGCATTGCTATGCTACCTTACATGGCTTGAAATTTTATAATACAAGTCTAGTAGCTGGATATCTCGACGCCTGTTGAAGAGAAAAATTAGAACAATAAATGGTAAGTTCGCTACCCGGGTGCACTGGCTCGCGCACTAGATAGTGTAGCACATATTCCATGAGAACTTTTTAAGAATTTAAATTGTGCCAATTGCCAAAATAACTACCACTAGTGAGTCGACGATCCGGGTGAATCTAGTCGCACACTAGGTAGCTTGGCACGTATTCTACGAGAATTTTTTCAAAATTTAGATTGTTTCAACAGCTAAAATTACTAAAAATAGTGAGTCGACGATCCGGGTGCACCAGATCGAGCGCCAGGTATTATAATACGTATGCTACGAGAACTTAAAAAATTTTTAATTTCGTCAATAATGAAAACAATTCCAAATTGTCACTCGACGAATCGGGTGCACCAGGTCGCGCACCGTATTCTACGAGAACTTTTTCAAAATTTAGATTTTTACAAGAGCCAAAATAACTAAAAATTATGAGTCGATGATCCGGGTGCACTAGGTCGAGCACAAGGCAGTATAATACGTATTCTACGAGAACTTTAAAAAAAATTTAATTTTGTAAATAATAAATCAATTCCAAATGGCGAGTCGGCAACCCGGGTGAACCAGGTCGCTCCTCAGGTAGTTTAGCACGTGTCCTTTGAGAACTTTTTCAAAATATAGGTTATTCCAACAGACAAAATTACCAAAAATTAGAGTCGACCTGGGGCGCAACCTGGTGCACCCGGGTCGCCGACTAACCATTTAAATTTTTTTGATTATTCACAAACTTTAAATTTTTTCAAGTTCTCGTAGAATACGTATTGTATTACCCGGTGCTCAATCTAATGTACCCGGATCGTCAACTCACAATTTTTAGTAATTTTGGCTGTTGGCACAATCTACATTCTGAAAGAGTTCTCGTAGAATACGTGCTAAACTACCTGGGGCGCGACCTGGTGCACCCGGGTCGTCAACTGACTATTTAGAAATGTTTTCATTATTTTCAAAATATAAATTTTGAAAATGTTCTTGTCGAATACGTATTAAACTACGTGGTGCTCGTCCCGGTGCACCCGGATCGTTGACTCACCATTTTAATTAGTTTTGGCTGTTGGTAATTTCCTTGTGCACAATTTTCATCTTGCAAACGCTCTAATACATGTATTGGAATGCTGGACGATGACTTCACGATTTACAACACTTACAATACATGTATTGCAATTTCGTCATTCCAATACCATGGTTGCAATTTTACCTCACGCTTGTATTGTAGAATTCTGGTAGATGTGTGGTAGAACTTCAAACATTTTTAACAGTGTAGATGTGAAAATTGTTTTTTAAACAAATACTTTATGTGAATTGAATGTATTTATTCATAAAAAAAATCTTTCTTTTGTTAAATATTTCCATTTCCAATAACATTGAGATGTTTAAATGTATAAATAACTTTTTTCCAAGAGCATATAAGTGTATAAATTATTATTCATTTCTATATAAAAAAAAAATAATTTCAAAATCTTAATCCTTGGTTACTCGACATTAGTATTCATTTATTATCATTAAGAAATTCGGAATATTATTAAATATTTTTTCAAATTATAGCTTAATTTAAAATTAAAAAACCTTTCAAATAGTTTATAAAATAGAGGAAATAACCACATTGTTCAAGATAACCAAATATTAAACATAAATTATCCAAATTTGTATTCAACTATATTTTTCCTTAAAATATTATTTATTATTCTATTTGAAGGATCACAGAAAACTACGGTATTTTAAATTTTTAAATTTGGTCATTTAGCGACATAAAACACTTTTATTTTACCTAAATTGTTGTGAAAAATTACAAATCTTTACAACACAATACAAGATTTAACAAAACTTGAATTATTGAAAATACTGTACTAAGAATGATGTTGCAAAATCTGATATTTTACTGAAGAAACATACAAATTAAACAAAATCACACGTTTGCCAATAAGAAACAAGAACTTTTGCTATTATAAAAAATCACAGATAAAGTAAAAATATAAGTTATGCAATTTTTTTACATGAAAATGTTATACCTATAGATATCCACCAGCTATCAAATGTACTTTTCAAAACAAAGGAATTTCTTTTTAGAAAATCCAATAAATTGTTCAAAAAATTACAGGAAAGTACAACTTTTGTCTATTATTCAAACGAATGTTGTATCTTTTTCTGTATATTGTTGTATTTCATTGTAGTTTGAATTTCCTAGAAGAATTTTCCCAAAAAGCGCTATAACAAAAGAAACTTCTACGTTTAAAGTTTAAAGGAATGTTTGAATATTAAACGATAATAATCCTTACTAAAAAATAATACTTACGTTTAGAACATGTTTAAATACATATATTTGCCAAGAAGCTTCAAACGGACTGTTTAAATATATATGTATTTTTACAAAGTGCAGAACTTACTTTCGTCTGTCAATTAATAACTTCTATCATTTCTTTACAGTTTAAACATAGAAGCTTTTTCGTGATTTATATATAGGTTTCGATAAGAGCGGTTTTTAGTTTTAGTACTTTTTTTATTAAAAACTCTCACAGCAGAGACGATATTCATATTTTGAAATCAGAATTTTGTAAGATTGTCTCCATAAAAATTTCAAGTATACGTGTTACTTATCCTTGAAATATTTTCTTCGGAAGTGATAAAGGTTCCTCAATTTTTTATATGAAAACAATGTGTAAAGAATAATATTTTGGCTTTATCAATAAAAACTTAATATTCAATTGCAATGAAAAAATGAGAATAAAAAGAATTTGGCTAAAAATCCCGACAGAAGGAATCGAGTGAGGATGTTCCTGTAATAAATTCAAAGTGCTACCGTCTGATCTAACTGGGAGTTAAAAGACTTTCGCAGCACATCATATTACTTGAGCATATTAAACGTTTGGTAATGACGTGCAATAATATGTAGGTTCCCCTTGTGAGCTTCAATCAGAGGTGATAAGAGCTGCAATATTCATTCAAATGGTGGTTGTCCAAATTTGGTCGTTAGATTCTTGATGTTATTTTCAGGAATTCTTCTCATCAATATTCATTTAATCATAATAATGGAGTGCATATGTTATTCCTTGAAATATTTATTTTTTGAATGAAACAGTTGTTATTTTTCTAGAGGAATGGCTTCCTAAATCATTTTAATTTTGATAAAACCCAACCGAACAGAATTGTAAAGAATTTTTCAATGAATAAACTCAGCTCCTAATTTTTATATTAATATTGGATTAGAATTGTAACTTTTATCAATCATATTGAAACTTGCTGAAACTTGAATTGGCCTGTACATAGTGAACATTGTAAAGAGAGTTCTATCAATATAAGATTATATCCTCCGAGATTTTCTGATCGCTCGTCTCCTTGAGGTCAAAGGTAGCTGAAAATGCCAAGCCTCCTTATCCGTAAATCGATACTAGGCATCTCAAATCGACGTCAGTCGAAACTACGACAAAATCTCTAAGGCAAAAGGCCAGGAAAGAAGAGTAACAAGAGGTTAGCGTCTGCAACGTCGACAAAAAGGACATAACTGCACCTACTAGATTAATTTCGGAATGGTTCGCAGGCCAGAAGCTGAACAGTGAACAATGAGATTGAAACTACAAGCTTCTTAGAGTCAACGAATAACAAGCACATAAATGGAAATTTAGAGTCAATCTAAGGTGTTTATCGATTGACGCTAATTCCGATGTTAAATGCAGATTACTGTTTGATGTGTTCCATTTAAGCGCTCATCTACACTCTTCAATACATCCCCTAGCGCTCTATAGTATACTACCTACATACATGTATATTACGTATAGTATATTCTAACATCACCCTCCAACATTAAATGCAGATTCAATGTCAATCGAAACATCGCCTGTACAGCAGTGACTAATGCAATTTCATTCGGATGCGGCTGATGTGGCATGCAAATTTGGCTGAGGGCTTAACCGGCGCGTCTCTTGCCGAATACAAAAGAGTTTTACGGGGGGTCGAAATAGCTCCAACATTTGCATTTTGAAACATCGCCAGTACTGTAAAAATATATTCGGAATGCGGGAATGTAGGGTCCTTTAAAACATCTGCAAAGCCTTCCAGGTTTGCATATTTCCCATAAAATTGTATGATTTCACTCTCTTCAAAAGTTCAAGTCTGGAAGAATATTTCACTAAGTTCTTAACCTGGTTATTCAGATGCCACATAAAGTCATTTTTTCAGATTTTCTAAAATCTTAAATCAGAAATTTCTTGATTTTGTGTAGAAATTGATCATCTATTTTTAACAGATTTTTTAAAAATATTTAGAGGTTGCAATAGAGATGTTTTGTCAAAAACTCGACTTTTTAATGTTTTTATAATTTCATTGTACTATTTCAGCTATGCCATCTTGTAAGATTCCGTAAATTTTGTATAAAATTCTATTGGATATGTAAACAAAATTTTAGGCGAGTACTCTTTCCCTTTACTATTCAGTTAAGTGTATTAAGTAAATGTACTTCCGGCTCGAATTAACAACCTTAAAGTTGCAATTTTGTGATGAATTTGAGATTAACAAGTCAAAGCCATTCATAAAACAAATTGCAATAAATTAATACCAGGAAATATTATTTATTTTACTGACAACAATTTCTATTGTATCTAATGAGAAAGACGTGATTCGCCATAGTTGTTAATAAAAACTAAATTCGTGCCCTCTATAGTAGGACACAGTGAAAATGCTTAAATTAATCGAATCGTTTAAGTTATGGGTAGACAATTTTTTGAGTTGGCACCTGAAAAATGTTTTAAAGAATGTTAATCGGTTAATATTTGCTGTTTTTTTTTGTATTTCAAGCTTCAAATTTTGTTTAATCAAAACAAAATCCTATTGGTTAAAAAATTACGGCAAAATTTTTACATGTACAGTTTGTCGACTCTGTAATTCCTTCAGCATGCACCAACGAAATGTATGTATTTTTTTTATTTACGTTCGACACATTTAAAAAAGCTTTTTTTGCATATTCTCACAAAATTCCAGATTAAGCAAAACACTTTTTTTTTAATTTCTCATCTTTTTCTATTGCTCACTAGATAAAAACTGTATATATAACAAATTCACCATAATTTTTGGAACCAATAGGAAATTCTTCGGAATTTCCAATTAAAAAAGAAATCAGCAGATATAGATAGTACGAGTCGCATTTTTACTAATATCAATAAGAACTCCCGCATTTTTCATTGGGATTAAATATTTCAAAAAGAAGATTTTTAAAGAATTTTTAAAGGTTTTAAGAGAATAAAAAATATATCTTAAGATTCCTGAGAAAAGTATCTGGAAGGTTTGAATGCGATTTTTTATTTTTGGAAGATTTTTCAACCTTTTCGGAATAATTTGATACAGTTTAAAAGATATTCAGGATTTTTAGAAGCCTTGAAGAGACTAAAAAAACCTTTAAACTTTGAAAGATTATCGAAAATTTAGAAACTATTTACATTTTTCCCAAACTTCTATAAGTCTTAATATCTTTAAAATTTACGCGCATATTTAAAAAAATTTGCAAAATCCTGTAGAATAAAAAATTTTTTTAAACATTTCTTTTCTTTTCTTTTTTGAATGAAAAAACTCTTTTGGTTGAAAATGCAGTTATTTTGTTTGAAATTTGATTTTTTAGGTCGAATTTACCTGTTTTTTATTTAAAATTGTAATTTTTAAATTAAAATTAAAGTGTTGAAAAAAATACGACTATGAAAATGTCTATTACATGTGTTTACCTCCTTCAGATAATTTCGCAAATAATCTTAAACCTTCATTCCATATAGTAGCCCGATTTTGCTCCTTATTTCAATATATGAACAAACTTGGTCTAGTTTGAAGTGAAACATGTAATTTATGTTATGGACACTTGGACAACCCTCGACACGAACTTTAAAAATATAGTGCTTCGTGTTTCACTTCACTTCTAGTACAATTTCTAAATTAATTCAGGATTCTAAATTCATTAGATTTTATTGTAAGTTAGCTCAAATGTACCAAAAAACTTGAAGTGAATTTTTGATGCGATTAAAGATTTCTCTGAAATCGGTGTAAAGATTACAAAAAATTACACTTTTTTTTCTATCATGATACAATAAATTTGGTGAAACATTGCATTTCATCAAACATATTATTTCTGATGAATAAATGTTTGACGATTGGTAATGTTTGATTGAGATTGAAAATAAAACAAAAAATAGTAAAAAATCAAGTGTAGGTTTTTTTAAAAAATAAAACTGCTACATTTTCAAATAAGTTGCCAGGATTTTTTTATTTTTAATTATAGAAGAAATTCCGATTTTTCCTATTTTGTGACTTGAAGTATAGAACCTGTTTGGTCTGAAATGAATCATGTCATTTCTATATTGAATATTTGGACTAATACAACCGGTTTTTTCCTAACTATAATCTTCAAAAATATTATTATTATAAGCCAACACAGTAAAATTGAAACTTTTCGTGTATCTCGAAATTCTCAATTGTCTAAAACATTGACTAATGTCGCTATATATTTGTAAATCTTCCAGGAGTGGTAGTTAGAATGAGGTAAATTGAAGAAAAATTTTCAGAAAGCAAAAGAATTCAGTGTCATTGAGGTTTATAGTTTAATATAAGAAAATTGGAATTTTTCTCGAACCCCGAAATTTAAAACTTTCTAAAACATTTCATGTAGTTGGTCAGAAGTTTTGAGTCTTCTAGAAGTCGGATTGGAAATAAATAAATCTGAAAAAAAAACACTTTTTGATGTAAAAACAAAATGGATTCAGAATTTTTGCCAATTGGATATTCAAAATATTAAAAACATTTCTTTTTAACGAACTTTAAACTTTCAACTTCATGAAACGTTCTAAATATTTATACGAATCCTTTTTGACAAAAGGCGTAGCAAGATAAGCATGGTCTAGGTGCCCCCGCTCGGATGTGATCCATATTGCAGGACAGGTGGCTACACCTATAAGATAAAGTTACCCCAAGTATCAAATAAAAAAAAATTTTGACAAAAGTTATAAAAAAATTTTGAAAAATCAAAAAATCAAATTTTCTCAAAGACTGCACTACGGATCATGATGGTTAAAATATATGCTAGAGAGAGTACTAAGGGGGTTCCGAGAAAAATTCAAGAACCAATTCTGTTGATAATAATATGCAATTTCATGAGAATGAGGGGTCAAAATAATTTCTAGCTTATGACGCAATAAGTTATACGCAATGGTGTATTAAAAAACCAAAGTGTCAATTATATATAAGTAGATAGAAAAATACTTCTCTTCGTGTACTGCTGAAATTCGCGAAACTAATGTCATGTTTGCCCAAGATGCAGCACGTGGAGGTCGTCAGTCAGATGAGCATCCCTTACTTTATTTACACTACATACAACTATATGCATCCTGTATTAATAACTTAACAAAACATATATACATTATATACACACGCGATGCCCAAGAATTTACATATGCATATACACATTCATATTCACAAAACTCTTGCCCTACTTGAGAGTGGAAACAAATTCTTAAGTATTTTGATTCATTCTTAATAAGTGTAGGCATGTCCAGTGTCCTTGTATATTCATGCTCACGTGTACTGTACTGTCATTTGTGATTTACATTAATTTCTAATTGCGGAATGATCTCACTTCCTCGTAATGATGTTCATCTAAGCTCAGCTGCTATACTTACATGTATGCATAGTTTTAACAGTTTGTGCTAAGGTTTGCGAGTTTATTTTGTTCGCATTTGTATCGAACGATTTAAGTCATTCGATATTTTGTCAAAGGTATCATATTGTCAGTTATCCCTATTTGTGCCTAACAGGTATATCTTCGTCAAGTTCAAACGGGGTCTCTCATAGCACCCTTCAACTTAGCACGAAACGATTGCACTTTCATCTTGCTTAGTGCCCATGAGTGTAATTGTCATATATCATACACCTAGTTTCACGCAAAGGCATGGACGTGTGAGCTGCAGCTGACTTGCGTCCTATGGTCAGAATCAACGGAGTGCCTAGCCAAAAGCTAGTCCTCTCTCTCTTCCTCCACCACTTGAGTGGCGGACTAGTAGTGTAAAAGTGTTAATCTTCCGTGCGTGTTCCCGCGTCCCGCTTTAGAGTTGAAAACGCAACTTTTTATGAACGATTTATCAACGTTTTCAAATTGATTCAATAGTAAGTTCGAAAGGAAAAGAAATTATTGTAATTGATGCCTATGAATTCCTATTACATAAAATAAATAAAGATGCAGTTATATTTGTCGATGGAACCTTTTACAGCTGTGCTGGACAATTTACACTAGTTTTTTCGATTATTGTATTGAATAAAAATTTATATATTGCTCTCGCCTCCTTTCTGCTTCTGAAAAAAAGTTACTGTCTATGCAACAGCACTTTCTTATTTAGCTTCAGAAGATTTCATTTAAGTCAATTTTGGTGGAGAAGATTTCAAGAACTCGGATTGAACAATGAATATAAAAGCGCATAATCAGAAATCGGTTCTTTTTTGAGAATCTTTTTTAGGCTTGCTTTTTTAGATGCATCCGAAGTCAAAACATTTTTTAATGAAGAAATAAAACCAATTCAACCAGCAGACGAGAGAATTGAAAAGTTTCGTAATTATGTTTTTAAAAATTATATTTCATTTAATACCAGTTTTCCGCCCAAAATTACAATGTTATCTTTGCAAGTAGGTTTCATAACTAGGCTGGAATTCGTTTGTGAAGTCTCCTGCAAATTTTTACCGGTACAGGTTTGATAAAAAGATACGAAAAATAGCAAGCTATTTTAATATTATCTTTTTATGTTTTCGCAAAAATATATTTTGCAGCCTTGAATGCGCACACGATAAAGGCAAAAATGGTTGTTGCGCCAAAAATCCTTCCTTTAACAAAAAATGATTAAAAATTTTATTTTTAAATTTATCTTCGTATTATCAACAGAATTGGTTCTTGAATTTTTTTTCGAAATCCCCTTAGTACCCTCTATAACATATATTTCAACCATGATGATCGGTAAAACCACTTTTAAAAGGAAAACTTTAAAAAATTGCCGGTCAATAAATAAATACCGGTCATTTCCCCCTTTTTTTTTTGCAGCACCAAAAAAATCCTGGTCATCTCCAAGTTTTCCTGGTTATCCATTACAGCGGCCACTCAGCTATTTATTGTCTTAAAACCAGATCCTTTTTCCTGATACAACACTTTTATTGAAGCATTCATTACTTATAGAGTAATTTAAGATTCTTTCTGAAATACAAAACGTGAAGTAAATCTAAAATTCTGATTCTACACTTTACAGATATTCATCATAATCTAATTGTAAAAGAAATATCCTTTCAGTTGAATGAATAACTACACGATAAAACGATTTAAAACTATTTATTTGCTGCTTCGTTCTTCTATAAGTCTTGTGATTTTACATTATTTAACTGAATCGTTAAGATATTAACTTTTGAAATGCGTATGCGCCAGTAGTCAGTCACTGAGAAAGGAATACTTTTATCGACGAAGGAATATTGTTTTAGGTCAAAAAATAGGCTCAAGTTTTTTTTTTAAGACAACAATAGGCTTAAAATTCGGTTAACCTAGCCGCAATTTTCCAGCTCCCCTGGGTTCACCGAAAATATTTATTCAATACATACTGAATTTCCGTGAACCTATATATGGCCATAACAAAAAAAAGACTTTTTCCGTGTAAACTATTTTTTCTTAACTATCTAACACTTATACAAATTTCACCTGAACTAATTTTTGTTAAAAGAAGTAAAATTAGGAATTTACGATAATGAAAAATATTCTAGCGCAGCTAGAACATTTAAATGATTTCTTATCTATCTAACCAGAAGACATCTGGGAAAGAAATAGACCACAAAATTTAACTTATCAAAGCCTTTTGATACTAATATTCTTTCTGATTATATCAGGTGGTGCGCCTCAAGTTTGTACCTGGAAATTCCGGGCTCGATTCCCGGTTTCGGCTTTATTACCGACTTATAATCAAACCCAAATATACATTTTTACCTATTCTTCATAAGAAAAAATTGTGTTTCATTTATCCTTTGTCACTTTTATTTAAAGAAAATATGTTTTATAATAATCGGGAATTGAATGTACAATAAAAAAAATTGGCAAAAAATGCCGCACCGAAAAATAAGCCCGGACATTCCGGCATGCATTTCATTAAAGCCCTTTTTTGAGAATATCTGAAACGAACATCTTGTTACTTTGATACATAAGAAGTTTAATAATGATTGATTACTGAGAGGATTAGGATTCCAAACAAAATTACTAACAGACAAAAACTAAGAAAAATACTATCCCCAAACAAAGTTCTACAAATATGACCTGATTTACGTGAAAATGATCTGGTTACTTAGGATCAAGTATAGATTACATCGCAATGTGCCAGAAATGAAGTCGGTCGGACAGAAAGAAAACTAAGTGAATTTCGAGACAAAGATATTGACGTAATGCACATAAATCCCCTCGGAAGTGGCTAGACTGACCATAGTAATCCGTCGAATGGGGTCTAGGTGTGTGCGAGGAGGGAAGAAACAAGGCTGGAAATTCGAAGCGCGCGATTCACGCGGAACAATCACGCCCTCGTTTCAAACGCCCACAACTACATTGTATGAACCGCTTTCGCTCTACATGAATGCATACATACACATTTTGCATTCATACACATATGTATAGCAAAGAGCTTAATAAAGCCGCGTGCGCCTAGACCAGATATTAACGAACAGGTTAATTGTAGCTACATCACTCGCTCGCGTGTGAGCGGCAGCTGTCAACGAGAATCTACCTTTCTCACACTACAATCATCCTTTATTCTCGTCTCGCTTTTTGACTACACGTACTCCTATTCTTCTTTCATTTCTTTCTCTTTTTGCCTCGCTTACTCGTTGAGTATAAAATAGTGGTAATGAACTGAAGGTAGCCGCTGGCTTCGAGCCAATGCAAACTCCTTCTCGAAAGATTCAGACGTTTCAAGTCAGTCGCCGAGACACGTTGAGGACCCACCACAAAATTCATAATTTATCGCGTGCCGATTTAGATGACCGTGCGGGATTTTGCGGCTTTCGAGTTTTTTGATTAATGAAAGGTGGAATTGCCATGCTTTCATCAGCAGAACTTAACCGAACTTATAAGCAAGATCAGAAAAAGTGAACCATTTTTTCTGAATTATAAATTAGTGAAATAGACTTTCAGGATACACGTACTGATCAACTTGTTTAATCATCTAAAACAATTTTGCACACCATTTTCAAAACCCTTTTTCAATAGAACGATTTTTGCTTTGTTCACTTTAAAATGAAGGCCCATGTTCTTTATGCTAGTATTCAGTCTGTCCAGCATTCTCTGCAAGTGTTTGATTGATTTTGTCACAGAACCTCTTGATTTGCAAAACGCTAACCCACGCACCCTCACTATCTCGAAGACCACAACTTCTTGCTCAAAGAGGGCCAATTAACATTACGCTTACTTTGCTGCCGGCATATATTATTTGTATTACTTTTATTAGCGGTCGATGGCATTCGTACTCTTTCAGGACTTCTTAAATCCTAATTCTATCTACTTTATCAAACGCTTTTTTCAATAAATGCAGAGAAACTTTCATTTTTAACCTCAAACTTATATCTGGGATCTATCTCAAACTAAATATATGATTCGCAGATAATCTTTGTGGCATAAATCTGCATTGTACATCCCAGATCATTTCTTTCGTTATTTTCATTACCCCATGAATAAGTATTTTTGAATATATTTTGCCTGCAATATTCAGTAAGCTAATAGCGCTTTAATTATTGCGGCTGCTTTTATCGCTCTTTCCTTTGTAAACTGGAATGGTAATCTCCCTTTTCCAGCCATGTGGAATTTCCCCTATCTTGATACATAAATTTATCCACTCGCTCAGCCTGTTAGACATATATTCGCAACCGCCTTTAAGGAATTCAGTATAATACCATCCAAACCAGCAGCCTTACCATTTTTGAGTTACTAATTACATCCCTAATCTTAGAGGCAAACGCCAACCCACGCGTATTAACCTTTCACGAGATCCATATCTATAATTTGTCTAGAAGGACCGTTCTCAGACATTTATCTATAAATATAATAAATAAGCAAGAGTTCCCTCACACTCGCTTTAGTACCTGCATATATTATATTGCTTTTATTGATTTTACTGCAGCCAACCATGGCTCCATAGCATAAATCCACATTAAACTTTCCAGATCTAAAGTATTTTCATGATATTCGACAAAAATTATTGGCTTGGAAATAACGATAAAAATAATATATATCGGATTTTTCCATTTTTCGGCTCCTAAGCTTCAGTTCGTGAACATAAGATGATTTTTTATGAGGTTTATACTTCAAAGGCACTAAATCTCATCATAGATTATCGCTTTTACTGTTCATCTGGATCACAGAAAGTAATTATTTGCTTGAAGCTACGAGAAAAATCTAATTTTTCGCGTTTTCGATCTTTCACTGTCTTGTTTGAAATAAGAGGTTTTTTTTGCTTAAACTTTTCGGAATTCATTTTCGCACCCACTAGGAACTTTTCAAGCCCCCCCGAAAAGAAAGATCACATTTTTTTCGATACGCCCTATTGATTAGTAATAAAAAAGACTAAAGAATGGTTCAATATCTTTACTCTCTGCTTTCAAAAAAGTTCCAGAACGTGCAAATATAATCACTATATAATAATCATAAGTGTGGATGCGTGATAAAAAGGCGTCTACAATTGACAGTCCGGACCAAGAAACCGGTTATTAAAGCCCGAAGCACAGTTGGCCTTTTATAAAGACAAATATAAATCTTTGAGATTTCCAAACTTCCCTATGGATTTGAAGAAAGGGCGGCAATGCAGGTTCCCTTTTAAGAGGTAGTAAATTCGATATCACCGAGAACTTCTTACGAAGAGCTTTTACAGCTTCTGGACCTGTTACACTAGGTGGTCGTTTCAGGAAGTGGCAGTAAAATTTTCCGAATTGCTCCTTTCTTGTGTTAGCTGGTTATATCCAAGCGGAAGGGAAAAAGTAGGAACAATGAGAAGAACTGCAGATTCGTAAGGGTACTTCTCTGAAAAAAGAATCTGCTTCTTTATTCATCTTTCTTTTTCAACTGAATCAATCATTTACATGAAGGGAATTTATTATGAATGTGCCCAAACCAAATCCAATTTCAGGGTGGCCGCCTAAGTTTATTTTCTAAATTCCCTGACTTTTCTCTGACTAAGTTATCATTTTCCCTGACCATTAAGATTTGAAGACTAAAATTCTAATCTTGTGAGATTTATAACATAGAATCTTTTATAAATTGTATCAAATAATTTTAAAATAAAA
Source organism: Belonocnema kinseyi (assembly GCF_010883055.1). Classification (NCBI taxonomy): domain Eukaryota; kingdom Metazoa; phylum Arthropoda; class Insecta; order Hymenoptera; family Cynipidae; genus Belonocnema; species Belonocnema kinseyi. Next base: position 71,346,160 of record NC_046660.1, on the reverse strand, counting down.
TCTATAAATTATTAATTTTTTTATTATTAATTAATTAAAAGTGGTTAAAAGTGACTAATTCCTGGCCTGAAAACTGACAAATTGTTAATGATGTGCATTAATAATGTGAACAATGTACTTTTGAATTTAATATAATTTAAAATCATTCGATAAAATCTTATAAGAATACAAGTTAAATTTTTATAAATTCAGGATTTATTTATAAGATTTAAAACAATTCAATGTAAAACCAAAAGAGTTGAAATGAATTAAACGAATTCAAAAAATGCTATTGATTTCAGTAAAATAAGAGTGGATCAAGAGCAATTGGAGGGAAATGAAAAAAATTTGATGAAATTCATAGAAACTCGTAGTGAATTAAAAATATGAAAAAATTAATTAAATTCAGAATGTCTAAAATAATTTTTTAAAAATGTAAGTGAATTTAAAATAATTTGATGAAATTTTTAAGAATTAAAGGTGGGTTAAAAAACTCAAGGATTAATTAAACAAAAACTAAAAATAAGTTCACAACAGTCCATTCAATTGTCCAGAATTAAATAAATTAAGAGTAATTTAAAAGAATTTATTTGTATTAGGGATACATTATTCAAAATGATTAAATTATTTAAATTTTAACATCCCGTGAAATTCTATGAAATCTTATATTTTCTGAAATCCCTACAAATTTAATACATCAATTTACGAGCTTGAAAGATCCCTTAAAAATACTAAAATTCCCGGAAATCTGATAAAACTTCGTGAAATCTTTTGAACTGTTTTTCACTGCACGAAAAATGGTAAATCCCTAAAATCAGTCAAATAATTATAAACTCCTTAACATTCTTTGAATGCATTGAAATCGTTTAAAAAAACCCTAAAATATTTCAAAATCACTTCAAATTATTGAAATCAATTTAAATTCCTTGAAATATTTTCAAATTCAAGAAAATATTATTATTATATAATATATACTGCACTATTAAACAAAGATATGAAAAATCGTACGGAAGATAACATGTGGGCCTTTACCTCAAGTTTCGAATAAAGTATACTAAAATCCACTAAAATTACGTATTTAATAATATAAATCAAATATTTATAAACAAACAGATTGTTTCAATGTGGACCTTTTTAAACAAAAACTTTATTTTAAAGAGTGGACCTAACGTTTTTCTTGATCTGGTAAAATTTTTGGAGTGGCTAGTCAAATACTTTCGAAGCAATGAATTTTTGAATATAAATAAATTTTGAATATGTTAAATTAACAACATAAAAATATACGATTATGTAAGTGGATAGTTTTGTTTTACTTTTATGGTGTAAGCAGTCGAGTCCCAGTCCGAGCCAGTCGCGCTGCGGTACACATCGCGCGCGCGAGCCGCTATTAAAAAATGGATTGCTTCGAAAGTATTTGAATACACATTCCCAAATTTTTATCAAAACAAGAAAAACTTTTAGTCGACTCTTTAAAAGAATTCTTTTTTTAAACAGGTACAAATTTAAAAAAAAATCGATTTGTTATTTACATTATTAAATTATTTAAATGACTTATTTATATTATTGAATAAATAAGTAAAGTGGATTTTAATATACTTTATTCAAAAGTTGAGAAAAGGGCCCAAATTTTATCTTCCGTAAGAATTTTCATATCTTAGTTAATATTGCAGTAAAAGCAATTGAAATGGGTACTTTTTTATGGACATAAAATTTGTTTAAAAATTTTCTCGGAAACTCTCGGAAAAATTTAAATTATTTCTTGGAAAAAGATCCTACTCCATCTTCACTCCACTGGGAATGGAACCACAAAACTTCTGATTTCCGGTCAGGTGATTTTCCAATTAAGCTATTAGAGGAATCAGAATAAGAACTCTTAATTCAAGAACATAACGCTAATTTTTAACTAGGTGTTAATGGTACAAGTAATTATTTTCAAATTTTTCAATTTATCTGCTATATCATCAGAGATTGTACCTTACCGACAGTAGATCAACCCTCCAAACCATGAAGGCAGAAGAATCTACACAATATCGAGCAAGTTAAGAATCTTCAATAACAGAAAATGCTTAACGTCTTAATAAGACTAGATGGAAAATAATTAAATAATAATAATAATAATTAAATAATAAAATTTTTTTAAATATTATTTTCCATCTAGTCTTATTAAGACGTTAAGCATTTCCTGTTATTGAAGATTCTTAACTTGATTGATATTGTGTAGATTCTTCTGCCTTCATGGTTTTGGAGGGTTAATCTGCTGTCGGTAAGGTACAATCTGTGTAAAATATTGTATGGAATGTCCCATGTATACAAATTAAATTTGTTTAACTTTTAAAAAGCGTCAATAAACCGCAATATTACGCCTAAAATTAAAAATCGTCACTAATGGGTTTTTCTTTGGGGACCCATAAGAGTGGCTTAACATTATTCAACCTCAAAACTGATGATTTAAACTTATTTTCTGACGAATTCTGAACAATATACTGGAACACGGAATTATTTATAACATATTATCGCGCTTAGATATTATATTTACAAAAAGCTGACTTTTTCCCATGTGAAATCAATGAGGAACTTAATGGTCTTTGCGCCACCCCTAAATATTAACCGATTTTTCTCAGATTTGGAGATTTTTTGTTTGCATTCGAACAAAACTGGAAGTGAGAGCAGAGAAATACGAAAAGTGAAAAATAAATTTTAGCCATTCGAAAACTGAACTATTCACGGTATAATAATTTTCAACAAGTTAAACAATTTGAAGTTTAAAGGATGAGCAAAAAGTAAACATTTAATTTTTCCAAGCATTCAAACTTAGAGATTATATGATTTAAATCCAACAGTTTTAATGAGAAAATATGAACTATTAAAAAAATGTAATTTTACACATGTAAACCCTTTTATTATGCATCTGTATATCGCTCAATTGTACTTAACTCAATTTAACCCATCGTGTGTGCACTGGGTCTATAAAAGAACAATGGAAATTTCAAATTCAAGTTTCCCTCCTGAATTTTTTACTAATTTCAATTTTTGTTAAGAGTGGTTTAAAACTTTTGAATTTGAATATTCAGCTTTTTTTAAAGCCTTAAAACCCATGAAAATCCGCCTGTTCCCTAAAAGACCTAGTTAATACATCGTGTCTCAAAAAATCTAGTATACACACGCAAGGTCAAGAATCAAAACTAAGGATATTTTTCACAAGAATAGAGCGAGCAATTATTTAAAGTGAAAAAAATGTGTGTCATGACATTCAATTTTAGATGCTTAAATTTTCTAACACTTGATGTAAAAATATTGCATTTTCAACAATAATTAAATTTTCAATCAAGGATAACAGGTTTCAACTGAAACGATTAATTTTGAACAACCACAAAATAAATTTTTAACATAGTAATTCAACTTTCAACCAAGTAGTTGAAATTTCAAGAAAAAAATATTGAATCGACAACCAAACCAGATTCTTTTTCAAACAAACATTTACATTTATAACCCAAAAGACAACATTTCTACAAAAACGAGTTAGTTAATTTCCTCATAGACAAATTTTCAACAGATGATTTTAATTTTTACAAATTCAACATTACAAAAAATGAAGCATGACAAATTTGTGGTAATTATTTGGCGTTTTTAAAAGTAGTAACTTAGTTTCTGCAAAAAAAAAAATAAAAATTTTCAACGGCCATGGAGTTTCCGACTTTTGGGCTCCTCAAAAATATCTACTCTGATTTCTGGACGCCCTCCTTAACCAACCATCCAATCCTCGACCATGAAAATCAGTTCCTCTAAACTACATCAATAACACTTTGCCAAAAAGAAATTCTTTTTCAAAATATTTCAATTTGAACAGTCTCTCATATCTGGCCTCTGCAAAAATACCAACTACGATTTTTTAGCTCCAACCCTTGACATTCAAAACTACCCCACTTTGCCACATCAATACGACTTTGCAGAGAAATAATCTTTTTCAGAACTTTTCAATTTTAAAGGACTCGTAAAGCTATATTACCATGCAGTGTTCGGTAATATTTTGTTACAAGTAACTAAGTTACTAAACACTTACGTTATTTGTAACTTTTAGGGTAACTTAGTTACTTTATTCTTAAAGTAACTTGTAACGTAACTTAGTTACGATTTTCGCAGTAACTGATATCTTACTTTTAGTTACTTTACAGTTACTTTGTGTACTTTATATTCCAATTTCCAAAAATATATTACTGTTCACTTGACGAAATTAATATATTTATTGTAAGAATATAATAATAATAAATACTTTTTTCATCTTCTATTAATTATTTTTATTTTTAAATTAAAAAATGAAGGAAGAGAAAATAGTAACTTTTTAGGTAACGTGAAGTTACTTTTTTCGTTAAGTAACGTAACTTTAACTAGTTAATCCCAAAATTGTGACAATATGTGACAATATGCCGAAGTTCCATGGTGAAAGAGCTAGAATAATACAATTACAAGAAATTGTTCATGGAATTTCTATGAGTATTAAAATGACAATTTTCAAACTTTAAAACAAAATAGAAAATATTTCACTGATAAAAAGCTTCGAGAGAAGAATTGGAATAATATTTACAATGCATTTAAAAAAATTAGATATAAATATTCAACTATTTGTCCGTAAAATCAGACCCCACAAAACCTTATTCAGATAAATTCCCTCAACCAATGCTTACGAAGGTGTAAAAATAAGCTCTTTAATAAAGGTTAGAATAATGTGAAAAATATAGTTAAAACCTGACAAAAGATAATATCAGAGCAAAATAGTCACTCGGGCTCTAGGGATTTTAAATGGGTGGTTGTGAAATTCTCATCCCTTTTATCTTCTCTCGCCAAAGGGTAAATGGTACATAAATGGTAAATCGTGCCCAGGTTTTATAGTCGCACAATCGTACGTATATAGACGCAGTTTTGTAGGGATCGACCAACGGAATTTTCCACGAGGCTGCTAGGATCGTAAATCAGAGTATTTATATGAAATTTCTAGCCCTTGGGAAAATCTCTGATTATTCTAGCTTTCTACTATTACTATCACTATATATGTTTCCTTCTAAAGCTGTGTCGTCTGCTCGCCAACGTACGCTAATTATCTATGTGAACGATCTGTTACATATATTTAACACGGATGTGTTCATGACCTATGGGGACGATTCAAGATTAGTGGACTTGAGAGGATTTACAATCAATAAGCTCATTTGCAGCTTAAGGTTGGCATCAGCTTTTAAGTACTCTCTCGACAATTAAGGGTTCGTGCATAAATTACGTAATGTTCTTCATCTGCAATTTTCAACCACGTACCTCTCTCTTTAGGTTACATAAGTTTTTACCTCCCCTCCCTCTACCTATCTTACCTAATTCTTTCAGACTATTTTTTCGCAAATTTATTTAGAGATCTTCCAAAAATAACTTTCAACCAAAAAAAATTAATCCTCAATGAAAAATGTATTAGCTTTTTTTATTCAAGGACTCTGTTGTATTTTGAACCAAGAAAGATACATTTTCGAATTAAAAAGACGAATTTTAAACAAATGTACAATCAAATAATTTAATTTTAAACCAAAAGGATCAATTTTTAAGCAAAAAGATTAATTTTCTACTTAAAAGATATATTCTCAAAAAACGCAATAATCTTTTACCAAATTGTTCAATTTTCAAAGAAGTAGAATAATTTTTTACCATAACAGACGAATTTTTAACAAACTAATTTTTTAACATAATAGTTGCATTTTAAAACACAAAAGGTCAAGTTTTCACAAAAAATGCAGAAGCTAAGTCACCGTTTAATGATAATAATTTTTAGTTTAAAAAACCCCTTAAAAATAACCTACATAACAGTTGAGTTTTAAAGCCAAAAAGAGGAACTGTCTACAATGCAGTTCAATTTCGATGTAAAAATATGATTTTTGAGTCAAAATTTTCTTTTTAAGAAAATGGTTTAAATTTCGGTTAAAAAAGTTAATTTTTAAACTAAAAAGATCTATATTTAATCATGAATGATATGGTTACATTCGCGTTTTAAAACACCAAATTTTAATTTGAAAAAGAATTTTCTGCAAGGCAGATGAAGTTTCAACTCAAAAATACTAATTTTTAGCAAAAAAAGTTCATTTTCAACTAAATAGTTAAAATTTCAGTTAGGAAAATAATTTTTAATCGACAAAACATTAATTTTAAACAAATTAATTTAATTTTCAAGCAGAGATGAATTTTCAAATAAGGTGACAAATCTTCAACGAAACAAGTTATTTTAATAAATTATTCAAGATCTCGACCAAATAGTTGAGTTTTTGTTAAAATTTTAATTAAACATTTGATTTTCTACCAAAAAGAACAAATTTAAAACAAAATAGATGAATTTTCAACCAACAGGATAAACTGGAAAAGTTAAATGTTTAGAATGTGTACAAAATTATTAAATTTCTGAGGAAATTGTTGAAATTTCAATCAGACAGTTGCATTTTCAAATGTATATGTACAAACAAAGAAAATCTTGGCCAGGAATTTAATATATGCATTTTAATAAATTGTAGATGGCATAATAATGTTTCAAATAAGTATTGAAGTTCATTTCTAATGCTTTTAATATATAAGGTAAAAAAAAGATTAAAATTTTGCTTAAACAATAAAGTTAATTTCCCACTACACACTTTTGATAATTTGTCGTTAGATAATTGTGGTTCTCAAGTGTTTTCAGCGTTTTTATCCAACTTTAGATCAATAATATATCAGGAATTTACTGTAAGGTATTCGAACTATCAACATTTAAGGCTCTGAAGAACTGATAAAATTGTACTTTTTGTACGTTTTATTTTCTAAAACTAATTTAATTAAAGTTCCACGTTTATTTAATTAACAGACTTTATATTTTATATATGTATTTTTATTCCTTAAGTTTATAAACAGTCGAAATATAGGTCCTTTTTACAATCTCCATCGTGCTGAATGAATTCTTTTTTGGATCTCCTTAATACTCACCATCCTTATTTGATTCTCTTAGGTCTTATTTGGTACCATATTAATCCAATTTGAGTCTCTTTAAACTTTTTTCTGTATCTTTCAAGTTCTCATTTACACCTCTTTTAATCTCTAAAAAATTTTAAGTTCGATTTTAATACTCTAAAAACTCTGCGATAATTTGAAATTCTATTTAGAGGTTTCAAATGTAAAATTATTGAAACTAATATTGAAACTTAACTAAAATATTAATGAATAACTATTAAGATTTTTTTTAATTATTACTATTTATAAAATATTTTAATATGACTATTCATTAAAATTTACTGCATATTATAATGTGAAAATACTTATTCGAGTTCTTTTTGGTTGACAGACAATCTAACATACACTGTATTATCTATATTTACATAAATACAAACATACATGTATTTGCAATATGTTGCAACAATAATATATAAGGCATGTTGATATTGAAATAATTTTTATTAAATTCGAATTACACGAAAATATTTAAAAGTGATATATGGCTATTTACGTTGGTTACCGGTGGAGCTCTTATTTAAAATGATTTTTTCATATTTTTGTTAAGACTACTTTTCAAAAAAATACATCAATTTTCTGCTTAATATTTTTATTTTTAAGTTATACAATATACACTATAAAGTTTAAAGCAAGCAGTTGGATTTTTCAAGCCAAAAAGACGAATTTCGTGAAAAACGGTATAATTTTTAATATAAAAGTCGACGGTCGGTCAAACCTTGGCCCGAGTATGAGCAGCCAGTCGGATAAACTTTGGTTAATTGTTACAAAAAGACTATGAAAGTGCAGTCGGCCCGACTATGGTCAAGAGTTGGCCCGATCGTCGACGTCACATTTGCGCATAACATAGGTCCTTCCACTCAGCGCCGCCACGAACGCAAATTATAAAATGGAATACGCCATATTTTTTTGCTTTTTTTTGCTAATTTTATGCTAAAAAAAAATTTTTTTTGCTCTTTAAACTTCGGAGAAAAGGGTGGCGGCGCTAGCAGGACATCCACTCAGCGCCCCCACCAAAGAACATTCACTAAAAATGATTATAATGCGATAAACGATAAATGGAGATTTTTTTGCTTGTTTTTTGCTTTATGATGACAATGTAAACATGTTTTAGAGCTCCAAATTAATGACATGGCACTTGAAAATTCGTTGTCTAAATAATTCACCCAAAACTACCCTTCCACGTAAACGTATGCAGCAGAACATTTATATGTATGAAAAAAACTTTAAAAATAATCAACTTAGAAGAAACTTTTAGTTGATATTTTTTTCTTTTTGTTTGCTCTCCGATAATATATAATACGTTACCCAAAAACTACCCCTAAGTCATACATACCCTTCCCGCTTCATCAAAAACGTTTTAAAAGTTGGAAAACCACCCTAAACAATGTAAAAATTATTTAGAACTCCAAATTAATCACATGACAGTTAAGAATTTCCCTCTCATTATAATGTTCCCAAAACTACCCTTCCACGTGAACGTATGCAACAGAACATCTTCCGGTGGAAGATGTAATCAATTGGAGTTCTAAATAATTTTTACATTGTTCAGGGTGGTTTTCCAAGTTTTAAAACGTTTATGCTGACGAGGGGAGGGTAGTATGACTCAAGGGTGGTTTTTGGGTAACGTATTGTATATTATTGAAGAGCGAAAGAAGAGCAAAAAAATATCGATTAACAGTGTTTTCTTAGTTTTATTACTTTTGTGCTTCTTTCATACATATATATGTTCCGCTGTATACGTTCACATGGAAGGGTAGTTTTTCGGGAAAATTATGAAGAGGGGGGAATTTTTAAGTGCCATGTAATCAATTTGAAGTTCTAAAAAATTTTTGCATTATTCAAGGCGGTTTTCCAACTTTTAAAACGTTTTTGATGACGAAGGGAGGGTATGTATGACTTAGGGTTAGTTTTTGGGTAACGTATTATATATTATCGGAGAGCAAAAAAAGGTCCAAAAATATCGACTAACAGTGTTTTCTAAGTTTTATTATTTTTTATGCTTTTTTCATACATATGTATGTTCCGCTGCATAGGTTTACGTGGAAGGGTAGTTTCGGGGGGAATTATAATGAGAGAGAAATTTGCAAGTTTCATGTTATGATTCTGAGTGCTGAATCATTTTTATATTGTTCGAGGTGGTTTTTTTAACTTTTAAAACTTTTTTGATTACGAGGGGTGAGTATGTATCACTTACGGGTAGTTTTTGGGGAACGTATTATATATTATCAGAGAGAGAAAAAAAACAGCAAAAAAATATAAACTAACAGTGTTTTCTAAACCGGATTGTGTTTTATGCTTTTTTCATACATATATATGTTCCTCTGTATACGCTCACATGGAATGGTAGTTTTTCGGGAAAATTATGAAGAGGGGGGAATTTTGAAGTGCCATGTAATCAATTTGAAGTTCTAAATCATTTTCGCATACTTCAAGCTGGTTTTCCAACTTTTAAAATGTTTTTCATGACGAGGGGAGGGTATGTATGACTTAGGGGTAGTTTTTGGGTAACGTATTATATATTATCGGAGAGCAAAAAAAGAGAAAAAAATCAACTAATAGTTTCTTCTAAGTTTGATTATTTTTAATACTTTTTTCATACTTATATATGTTCCTTTTCATAGATTCACGTGGAAGGGTAGTTTTTCGGGAAAAGTATAAAGAGGGAGAAATTTTGAAGTTTCATGAAATCAATTTGGAGTTCTAAATCTTTTTTTCACTGTTCAAGGTGGTTTTCCAGCTTTCAAAACGTTTTTTATGGCGAGGGGAGGGTATGTATGGCTTAGGGGTAGTTTTTGCGTAACGTATTATATATTTTCGGAGAGCAAAAAAAGAGCAAAAAATATCAACTAATAGTTTCTTCTAAGTTTGATTATTTTTAATGCTTTTTTCATACATATAAATGTTCTGGTGCATACGTTCACATGGAAGGGTAGTTTTGGGAAAATTATAAAGAGAGCGAAATTTTCAAGTGTCATGTAATTAATTTCTAGCCCTAAAACATGTTTACATTGTTGAAGATAGTTTTCCCAATTTGAAAACGTTTTTGATCACAGGAGGTAGTTGTGTAAGACTTAGGGGTAGTTTTTTGGGAAACGTAATATATGTCAACATGGGGCAAAAAACAGCAAAAAAATCTCCACTTATCGTTTATCGCATTATAATAATTTTTAGTGAGTTTTCATAGGTGGCGGCGCTGAGTGGACGTCCTGCTAGCGCCGCCACCCTTTTCTCCGAAAAGGGTCTTTTAAACTATAAACTTGAATTTCAAATCTACAAAAATGAAAAAACTTCCTCAACTTGTGACACAATATCATAATTAAAAATTTCGAAATCAAATTTAATTATTTTAAATTACCTATCTAATAATATTTTTAAGTGAATAAACGGTACGATTCAAATTAGAATTATAGTAATATTTTTTTATACTTTAAATCAGACTTTCAATGTTTTTATAAATAAATAAATATGATGAACAAAATGGTCATTTTTCTGTGTTGAAATTCCCTACGTTTCATAGAGTAACATTACTTAAAGATGCTCCAATATTATATAAGAAAAAAGAACAATATAATGATAAAGAAATTTCTTCGTGAAATTAATGCTGCTGATATTGTAAATAAATTTAATAAAGAAATGCATTAATGTGGCATTTTTCGAAAACTTTTTCTTGTCAAATACCCAAATAATGCATATGTTTATTGAATTTGTTTAAGATATCATAGAATGTATAAACTTATTATGAATTTTGCTGAAATTATCATGAAGTTCCCAAGGAGAAAAACTGACGTAAAAAAATCGAATTTTTCCGTCCACAGATGCCCGAATAATACGTTTGTTTTTTAAAAATTTGTTTCAAAAAATCATAAAGTTTATCAACTAATCATAAATGTTGCTGAATTTATTATGAAGATCCCAGTGAAAAACTCGGAAATCGAAAAAAAATTTTCCATTGCCATCGAATTTTTATGTCAGAAAATGCCTGATTAATGCATTTTTACGTTAGATTCGTTTAAAAAAATGATAAAATTTATCAACTAATTATAAATGTTGCTGAAATTGTTATAAAGTTCCCAATTGAAAGGACTAGCATTTGTTCATTAAATTTGATGTACTTTCCACAACAATGATCTCAAAAAAAAAATTTTAATCATATTTTTATCAAAATATCTCACAATATAACGTAAGAAACGTAAAATTATGAAAAGTCGTAGAAAACATTCTTTCAAGAAATAATTTGTTTATAAATTTTTTATTTTTTATTATATGATATTGGAAAATTTTTAAATAATGTTACTATATAAAAATTAGTCGATTTCAACAATCTTTCTGTTATTGAAGAGCACCGGGAGCGTCAAACCATTCAGCGGAGTTTTTGTAACTAAACTTCAAGGTCTTCGATAGCAAAGTGGTTGGAGTGCGCGACAAAACATACTAGTTTAGGTAGCTTAGGTGGGGTTCAAATTCTCAGCAAGTGCGATATTTTAAAACGTTAAAGCGTGCGATTATATGTGTGAAAACCGTTTCATAGTGGTCTGAAACGTCCAAAAAGTTGGGCAAAACCTGAAGACTCAATTTTTCGGCAGTGAAATTTCCCATGTTGGGGTTTTTAGGATTGTTGATTTCAAATTTGAAGTCAGATTTTTCAGAAACAGAATGGGGCACACTTTTTCGAAATTGTTATCGGATTTGCATTAAACTTGGTAGGAATATGTTTTTGGGGTAGCTGATTTCAAATTTGAAGCCAGATTTTTCAACAACAAAAATTGCGGCCACAAAATGACGAATATTTTTCAAAAATTTTAATCAGATTTGCATGAAACTTGGTACAAGTAGGGTTTCGGGATCTCTGATTATAAATTTGGGGTCAGATTTTCAAAATAAAATTGTGGCTACAAAACCGTGTTGTATTCTTTTGTTGTTTCTCATTGTAGTTTAAAATAAATGTGCAACAATAATAATAATAACAACTTGGCCAGTTAGTCTGTCCCGTTCTCTAGCATCACGGGCGGGCGGCGCGACCACACGAAATAAATTTATTGCATCGAGAATCGCAAAAAGTCGCACCTGAATTTTTGATTTTCCAGATAGTAAGACCTTTCCTTGAATTATGAATCTGAGAATAACGCAGAGTCTCGCGGAAACATAACTTTTCGGACGATTTTCCGAAAATTGTTAATGTAAAATTTATAAACAATTGGTACACAAAGTAAATTGTTGAAACATATTACCAACCTTGAGGTGCCTCCTCCATCTTCTTCTTGAAGATTTTTGCACATTCGACAATTCCTGTATGCACTTTGAATGTTGTTTTTCTCGTTTCTTGTAGCATGTTTCACGGAGCACGATGTAACAAGGGCGACTTCAGACGCTACTATGCGTCTCGTAGGCACCCCATCTATTTGCTATTCGAGAAATAAATGCGGAGGAACCTCGTTTACCGACTACCACATGCAAAATCTTTCGGGAAAAATTTTTTTTTGAGGTTTTGACCAACTTTTTGGGCGTTTCAGACCACTGTGCATTTGTGCGAAATATGTATTTAATAATGATGAAAAATATATATTAATAATTTCAAAAATTACTTTTAAACAAATTATTGTTGCTGAAAATGAAATTAATAAATGTTATTAAATTGTTTAGATTTTTCAATTGTATACATGTTTTTAAATTAGTGTGGCCGAATGTTGGACCGGCATCAACTTAATAGATGACCTATATACATATGGGACCAAATGTCGGGCCGACATTAACAAAAGATAAAATTTATCTGACGTAAATAGTTGTTTGACGTATGTTATATGTCAGGCGGCTGCATCTATGTTCGCAAAAAAAATGTCATTCATAAATTTAAAAATCCTCGCGGTATTCAATTTTTAATATTCTTACTATATTTCACTAATTTTAAACAAAAAAATCAATCTCATACACTTACTGAATACACTGGCTGCACTTTGGTTCGTTTTTACCAAATAGTGTTTGTTTACAATTTTTGAAGTCTACATCAGGGTCGATAGAAAACTAAAGATTTGTTCAACAAAAGTAAGGAACTGAAGTTGGCTGAGTGTTCTTGTCCGGCGATCGTGGAAGCTCTAGGCAGCCAGGGCTCGGAACAAATAATAAGTTACATAATTTAAGTGGTTTTCTACAATAGAATGATATTCCATAGTGTTTCGTAGGACACGGTCAATTTTAAAGAAGCTTTCATGCATCTGCAAGCAGGCAGGCTGCATGCTTGCACAAGCAAGCGGCCGTTCACACATCGGTTTTTCCGACTGCTGAAAATCGTGACAAATCATTTTAATGGCGGGAGTTGTTAAATCTGAAAAAGATTAATAGTTAAAAAATGAATTGTATTATAAAATAAAGTATCGATAAATGTCAGAATAATTGTTATTGTACAATTATTAATTGTAGTTTATAGAGAATTAGGGTAATTTATAAAAAAATTATATGATTGAGATGTGGCATGGATTGTCTGAAACGGACTGTTTGTTTTGAGTCGCAAGGGTTGCGAAAGTGTATCGCAAGAACGAAGTATGGTTTTAATTAAATGTTTATAATTATACACTCTGAAAGGCTACTCAATTTGTAAATGTCATAAATACGATTGAATATGAACAAATATAAGTAATATCTAGAAGAAAATAGTGTAAATTTTAGGTTCGGTTACAGTCAAACTGACAAAGTCAAAACAAAAAGCTCGCTTACATCAATATGACCATTTCAGAGAAAAAGAAATACGAAGGGCACTTACCTACACTATTACGGTAAATAATATGCAACATTTAATTAAAACTATACTTCGTTCTTGCGATTCACTTTCGCAACCCTTGCGACTAAAAACAAACAGCCCTAATTCTCTATAAATAAAAATTAACAATTGCATAGTAACAATTATTCTGAAATTTATCGATAATTTATCTTATAAAACAATTCATGTTTTAACTATTTAGTTTTTCAGATTTGAAAATTCCCGCCTTAAAAATTATTTTTTACGATTTTCAGCAGTCTGAAAAACCGCGGTGTGAACGGCCGCTTGCTTGTGCAAGCATGCAGGCTGCCTGCTTGTCAAGACATGAAAGCACTTTTAAAATTTACCTTATCCTACGAAAGGCTTTGGAAAATCATTCTATTCTAGAAAATCACTTAAATTATGTAACGTATTATTTTTTCTGAGCCCTGGCTGCCTAGAGCTTCTACGATCGGAGGACAAGAACACTCAGCCAACTTCAGTCCCTTACTATAGTTGAACAAATCTTTAGTTTTCTATCGACCCTGATGTAGACTTCAAAAATTGTAAAAAAACATTATTTTATATAAACTAACCAAACTGCAGACTGTGTATTCAGTAAGTGTAGGTGAGTAATTTTTTTGTTTAAAATTAGTGAAATAAAGTGAATATATTCAAAATTGAATACCGCGAGGGTTTTTAAATTTATGAAGCACATTTTTTCTGTGAACATAGACGCAGCTGTCTGAAATATAACATATGTCAAACAAATACTTACGTCAGATAAATTTTATCTTTTTTTCAGATAAATTTTATCTTTCGTTAGATAAACGTACTACAACGTTTTGATCTTATTAAAAGATAAAATTTATTCCTTGGGTTTACTGTGTAGTACTTACATTCTATTAAAATAATCCTCTTTAGATCCTCGTGAAGTCTCTGAGGCTAGAGAATTTAAGAGAAAAAAAGTGGACGTATATTTGGCCTCGGGTCATTATGATACTAATATTATTAGGTAAATTACAGGCAATACTGCTACTGTACAACTGTCAATAAAGTAACATAAAATTTTGTGAAACCTAAACTAATAGATACTACAGCATAAAAAAAATCGTTGCCTCCTCTCTCCCCTCTTGAAGTAACTATCCAAAAGATCTTATGTAATTTGTATACGACCCCTGATTAAAAATGCAGATTCTTATAGAATCTTATTTTAAATCAAATTAAAATTTTTATTTCAGGCTTACCCTTTGTGCTTTTCTCTTATCAGCTCGCTGATTTTGATGATAAATTCGACTGAAATTACTGACAATAACAGGTACCGGCAAAGCGATCACAAGCACTCCACTGAGAGAGCAAACACCTCCGACGACTTTTCCAGCGATAGTTTCTGGCACCATGTCACCGTATCTAAAAAAAAAAAAAATTGTAAATCATTTTTTTAAAATGGCAACAATGCTCATTTCAGCTCTTGGATATTTTTTATTGTAACATAAAAGCAAATAACATTTCTTTATCTCATCGTTTTGAGAGAAACAAACATATATAACACTATATTTTCATTATCTTCAAATGCGAAAAGTTTCGTTCTTGATATTTTTCTTCCATAAATCTTGATACCAACGTGTTCGAAAAGAAACTAACCTATCTCAGTGATTTTATTCAACAAATTTAAATTATATGCCTCCAGAATAATTGAAATTGAATTATTTTGTGTTTGAAAATGTTCCAAATAATTGAACATTCCAAATTCAACATAAGAAAAAGACAATCCCAAATTGAAAGCTTTAACTTGTGCAAATTTAGAACATTGA